>NC_041397.2:34561442-34821442 GCF_900747795.2 Erpetoichthys calabaricus
AGTCTAGTATTTAGTATTCAATGTGTTTTGATCTTGTGTCTGTTTGGGGATTCTTCCTTTGCTCTTTTTTGGATGGGATTGCTGTTGCCTATTTTTTGCTTGCCTTTATGCATTTGTTCCCTTCGTCTTGGTATGATTTTGGGGTTTTATTTCTGAATGTATAGTAGAGCATAGCATGTAGTTCGTTTTGCACTTTGGTCTTTGCTTTTTGATATTAAAAACATTTTATCATTACATTTATATTGTTGTTGTGCAGCTATTTTGTAAGTTATTTTGGATCATTGCCCCCACCATTTTGGACCATGTTTTTTGGACGCTCCATGTTGTTTACAGGTTGCTCTGTACACTGCTGGTCATCTTATACTCTGGTCATGTGGTATATGGCATCATCTTTCTCCAGCTGTAAAAGTTGGCTGCATGCTAATCTTGAAGTCCAAATCTCACTAACCTCATTCTGAGAAATGTTTCTAAGCAATTTAGAAAACCTGCAATCATTTACAAGGCACGTCTGATGCTTAATTAGTCAGGTATTTGTTACGCTTGTCCCTAAAACATGCTCAAGCTGCCTTGCTTCTGTAAGTATTCAATTGTTCTAAGCATTGTAGAAGTTACAGTAATCCCTCACTTATCGCGGGAGATAGGTTCCAAGGCCGACCGCGATAACTGAATTTCCACGAAGTAGGGACACTATATTTATTTAATTGTTTAACTTGTATTTGGACGTTTTTAAACCCTCCTTGTATTGTTTACAACCCACCCTTTACTCTATTAATAACAGGGACAACTGCTAAGCAATATGAAATCGGTAGATAAGTTTACACTTACTGTATAGCGAAGTACACGTAGCAGCTTGTAGGCGGTCATGACATCTTCGACCTTGTTGCAAAGACTCCTAAAGCAGATTCTATCCAGACTACTGCCTTATCACGTCCACTTGCAACTCATTTTGCACCCTGGTTAAAGGACACTGCGGCCGTAGATCTTATATGCTTTTCCTCCTTTTTAAATAAAAAGAATCGATGTCCTGCAGCGGTGTAGCTGTTCCCTTCCTTCAACATATCCAAAACTTTTACCTTTTCTGCAATCATTTGCATCTTCTGTTGGTGCTTGGACATGGCCCCTGAAGCATTAGCACGTTAATGATGAATGAGTGAGATGAGACTTCCTGGTTAATGCAACACTCCGTCGCTGAGCCAATCAGCAGCATACAGGAACTTAACTGCGTGCTCTGATTGGGTAGCCTCTCAGCCATCCACCAATAGCATCTCTTGTATGAAATCAACTGGGCAAACCAACTGAGGAAGCAAGTAAAAAGACCCATTGTCCGCAGAAACCCGCGAAGCAGCGAAAAATCCGCGTTATGAATTTAAATATGCTTACATATAAAATCCGCGACGTCGTGAATCCGCGAAAAGTGAACCGCGAAGTAGCGAGGGATTACTGTACTTGAATTACTAAAGTGATAACGATCTACCTTTGCTATAAAATATATACAGATGCATCCAAACATTAACATATTTTTTCAACATGTGTACAGTTATACCTAGAAATATGAATGAATAAAATGTTTAATAAAAATTAGTTTTATATCCACTGTAACTGTGATGAAGAATTGACTCGGTGCCTTGTGTGGTACAGTGACGTAATCAAACTGCACCAAAGGAGAGTGATATTATCTCCCCAAACTAAAAGAACATTCTTTACGTTAACATCTTAGTCAAGTAAATATATTTCAGTGCATTTAATTCTTTTTTAAGAGAAACTAATGACAATATTTATGCTTATTTACATAATAATTTTCCTTCCGTGTAAATGAATTTTTGGTGATGGGTTCAAAGATTCAGTATTGAGTTAAGTTCAGATTCTGATGCTACGATAAAAGTTCATTTTAGCATGGTGTCTTTATGTGTGTCTGTGAGTGTACATCTGTGAAAAATTGAAATTCATTTTCATGTTTAAAAATGACAGTTCCTCTTGTAAAATGATGTTCTTTTTTTAGGAATGCTAAAAAAATCTCCAGAACCTTTCTCCAAAATCAAGTTAAATCAACAGTAGTTCTGTAAAATTTGGCTTGCTTGTATGGAGTGTTATTTGCTTTTAATAAAATCAATAAAATGTTAAGAACCTTTCTCTGAGGATTTGTTTCTCATTGAGTGGAATTTCATGAACTCTCAATCCACAGCACTTCACTTATCTCCATCTTTTGCCTGTAGGTAGGTTGGGTGTGCAGTGGGTGTCAAATAATGAGACAAATAGAACACACAGAACAAAACACAAGTGATCCTCCTCACAGAGCTAGATGTCCAGTCTATCATGGCGACCTCAGAAATACAATATAATAGTACAAACTACAGGGCAAAATGGAGCAGGCTAAGACATGACATTTAGATGTCTTGGTTACCAAGTGCTTCATTCCTCTTTGGGTGGAACTGAAACCAACTTGATTTAAATGAGGTTTAATCGCTACTTTGTGGAATACCCCTGGAGCTATTATTTTGGTCCAGTACTTATCTCCATTATCCTACAAAAACCGTTTGACCTGTGTCCAACAATAACTGTCATAGAAATTGTTTAATTTAACTGGGAGTGTTGCATCCGGCTGTGTTTAGTCATGGGGCCAGGCTTATTGATTTGCAAAATCTTTGCATGAGTAATTTTTGAAAGACACAGTTTAAATTTAAATTTAAATATACACGTACACACATGGAGACATACTGAAGCTCATGTGCTTGTGCGCGCACACACACACACACACTCATGCACAAAAAGAAATGTATAAGTGAAGATAGCTGACAGTTTGTTTGCCCTACCAGAGCACATGCTGGATGATGAAGAGAAAGAAATGAAGACACAAACACACACACAATAGATCTGTAAAGGTGGACATGCACATAGGCATTATGCCACCCTTGTACCAGTCTGTCCGTCTATTCAGCTAGTTTACTTCATTTACCCCAATGTGTTTACAAACATCCCATCCGGCAAAAACCCACTTTAGGGAGGTATCCCACCACACCACCGCTCAAAACAAAGGCCAGGCTGACTATGTAAGAGTACAATTTCTTTATTCATATACTTCAACTATTAAACATGCATCATACATATTTGGCTGGCAGACTCACTAGCAAATAGCTATACAGTGCATTAATGTAACTAGCTTTTGTAGCCTATTTCTTTTGCAAAAGTTCTTTGTACTGTGATGTATTTTGCTTTGCAGATTTGAGCAGTTTGCCAGACGTCTCAACTTCATAACTGTTTTTTGTCAATTAATTTGTTAATTTTACAAGACATTAGATTCACAAGTATTGGTGAGACAGCTGACTCCTGAATTCTCTCTTAATGTGACCCACCATGCTGAATGCCCTTTCTACATCACAATTAGAATTTGGCAGCAACTTCATCAACTGGCAGTGTTCGCAGATTGTACATTGGACAGCTTCTCCCAGAATTCATCAATCAGAAAACCTCTGTAGTTTGAGACCAGTCCTTCAAGGTTAGTCCAGGACTTTTAAGTGCAGCTGTTCTCTCGCATCTGCATTGAATCACATTTGGCAATCTCTCTGCTAAAGTCAAAATCTGCTCTGGATTCACCTCCTCTTGGCTCTCTGCATTGACAACTAATGGCTTTTTCAGGATTTGGTCACTTATTGGGAACTCCTCCAATCATTTTTCAGAGCTCCTAACACAGAATGCTCTGACATCTTTAAGGAACTACTTAGGTTTGTAAGAGAGCATCTCTTGTGTTTCTTCACTGCTTCCTTGTCAGGTACCCAATAAAAAGCTTTTAATTTCAGGGTTGCTCACATCTGTTTCCAGAATGTTCTGTTCTTTCAGTTTCTTTGGCTCAGTAAATCTGCTTACTATGTCACACAGGAGCTCTTCTACACTCTGATCCAACTTGAAGAGGAGAGGTGTCTTGTTTTGGAAAATCAAATTGAATTTGTAAAAACATTATGTGACATTATGGAGTGTGTACACTTTCATTTGCAAGTGTTTCAGCCGCTTCAGAATATGTGATAACTTCTGATTTCCACTCATTGACTCAAAATATGAACAAAAGGCTGGCCATTGGTGGTCCAAACCTTTCCCCGAAGAATGCCAGTGTGTAGGACAATGCTTTAGCACTCTCTGCTGGGCAACATTGCAGAACTCTTGAAACTGTTTTAGGTCTTCTCTTCATTTGAAATGTTTCCCAAAGTAGAGTAGATGTCAACAAGCAGTTCTTCAGGTGACATTGAGAGTTCTGTAAATATGACGGGCCTGCGCTTTCAGTCTTGATAAGATGGAGTTGTTTTTGGTCTTTCATCACATCATAATTTTCACTGCTAAATCCAACACAGTTGGACCATTCAAGGTCTTTGTCATGCATGCTGAAATGCAGTTGATTATGTTATTAGCTTTGGTATCATTGCACACTTGCATGTCTACAAATCCAACTGTTATCTTATCTTGTGCTTCATTACAGTACCTGGCTAATATGGCACATTCCTTCTCACACATGGCATCATTGCTTTCTTCAACCAAATGCTGTATGGCCTTTTTTCTATATGGATGAACTTGTACAGATCTCTGAACATTTAGGTTCCAATGCCATGTTCACAATAGCTACTGTCTTGGTACATAAGCAGGCATAGTTTTTTGTGATTTCTGAATCTGGAAACATTTTCTTGACTAGCATGGCTATGTGTTTACACACTTGGAATGGCAGGTTATGCTCAACAGTGAAAGATGTAAGGTACACCTCAGCTCTAGTGGCCTCCTCTGTCAAACTTTGGTTTTCTGTTGAAATACTTGAGCAGCCTTCCCTGCGCTTAGCCTCCCTAATATGTTCTGATCCCTAAAAGAAATAAAAGCATAAGGTATATCCTTAATATTCTTTGCAAAAGTTTGTTTAGTAATTCTGTCTAATCTGTAGACCAGGTTAGGTAGGCCTATATGTTGAAAATCTGACATTAAAATATGTACTTATATTATTGAACTCAGAGTCATTTTTATTCTATTTCACCTTTAAGCAAGACTACAGGGAAATCGGCTTCATGGCGTAACAAATGACACCTGTTAAACTCACCTCAACTTGTCTTTTACTATCATTCAGCCCCCCTAGGGCAACGCTGAAATCTCTGTTGCAAACAGTGCAGCACTCTCATTACTTTTTACTGCTATGAGGCAGGGGTACACCTTCATATATTCTGAAGTGAAATGTGTTTTATATCTTTTTTTGGGGGGGGGCAATCTGCCATGGTGATGCTGGTTACTAAACCGACAGATCAGAGAGAGAAAGGACAATGAGTAAAGTTCTCCCACGGAGAAAACTGATAGGCTTACTTAGCAGCCATCGCTCTCTTGTTACGTTAGTCAGTCACTCACTTTCCTTCTCCAATGATACTACATAAGCTCTGGGATTTTTGCTCTCTCAAGCACACACTCTCACTCTAATTCTAATAAACAAACTTCTAGAATATGGTTTATAATTTATAGGCTGCAGGGAGCCGCTATCACTATGTGGGATGTCTGTATTACTCAAGTTGTTCACTTCATTCAATTCACTGTTCATTTTGCTCTACATTTATTTGTGTGAATAATAAATATTACATAAGTTAATGTTCTTGATTGTATATAATTGTACAGTACAATTGGTTGAGTAGTTACTGTATTGCAAAATCTTGTTTAGTGATACTGCAGGAAATCACCTAAGTGTAATTTATATTGAAGTACTGTAATATTTTCTAATTTTTTGGAAATTTAGTAGCAGTTAAGCATACAGTTAGGTCCATAAATATTTGGACAGAGACAACTTTTTTCTAATTTTGGTTCTGTACATTACCACAATGAATTTTACATGAAACAACTCAGATGCAGTTGAAGTGCAGACTTTCAGCTTTAATTCAGTGGGGTGAACAAAACGATTGCATAAAAATGTGAGGCAACTAAAGCATTTTTTTAACACATCCCTTCATTTCAGGGGCTCAAAAGTAATTGGACAAATTAAATAACTGGAAATAAAATGTTCATTTCTAATATTTGGTTGAAAACCCTTTGCTGGCAATGACAGCCTGAAGTCTTGAACTCATGGACATCACCAGATGCTGGGTTTCCTCCTTTTTAATGCTCTATCAGGCCTTTACTGCAGCGGCTTTCAGTTGCTGTTTGTTTGTTGGCCTTTCTGTCTGAAGTTTAGTCTTCAACAAGTGAAATGCCTGCTCAATTGGGTTAAGATCAGATGACTGACGGCCATTCAAGAATTTTCCATTTCTTTGCTTTAATAAACTCCTGGGTTGCTTTGGCTGTATGTTTTGGGTCATTGTCCATCTGTATCGTGAAACGCCGCCCAATCAATTTGACTGCATTTAGCTGGATTTGAGCAGACAGTATGTCTCTGAACACCTCAGAATTCATTTGGCTGCTTCTGTCCTGTGTCACATCATCAATAAAAACTAGTGCCCCAGTGCCACTGGCAGCCATGCACGCCCAAGCCATCACACTGCCTCCACCGTGTTTTACAGATGATGTGGTATGCTTTGGATAATGAGCTGTTCCACACCTTCTCCATACTTTTTTCTTGCCATCATTCTGGTAGAGGTTGATCTTGGTTTCATCTGTCCAAAGAATGTTTTTCCAGAACTGTGCTGCCTTTTTTAGATGTTCTTTAGCAAAGTCCAATCTAGCCTTTCTATTCTTGAGGCTTATGAGTGGCTTGCACCTTGCAGTGCACCCACTGTATTTACTTTCATGCAGTCTTCTCTTTATGGTAGACTTGAATATCGATACATCTACCCCGGGAGAGTGTTGTTCACTTGGTTGGCTGTTGTGAAGGGGTTTCTCTTCACCATGGAAATGATTCTGCGATCATCCACCACTGTTGTCTTCTGTGGACGTCCAGGTCTTTTTGCATTGCTGAGTTCACCAGTGCTTGCTTTCTTTCTCAGGATGTACCAAACTGTAGATTTTGCCACTCATAATATTGTAGCAATTTCTCGGAAGGGTTTTTTCTGTTGTCGCAGCTTAAGGATGGCTTCTTTCACCTGCATGGAGAGCTCCTTTGACCGCATGTTGTCTGTTCACAGCAAAATCTTCCACATGCAAGCACCACACCTCAAATCAACTCCAGGCCTTTTATCTGCTTAATTGATAATGACATAACGACGGACTTGCCCACACCTGCACATGAAATAGCCTTTGAGTCAATTGTCCAATTACTTTTGAGCCCCTGAAATGAAGGGATTGTGTTAAAAAATGCTTTAGTTGCCTCACATTTTTATGCAACCATTTTGTTCACCCCACTGAATTAAAGCTGAAAGTCTGCACTTCAACTGCATCTGAGTTGTTTCATTTAAAATTCATTATGGTAATGTACAGAACCAAAATTAGAAAAAAGTTGTCTCTGTCCAAATATTTATGGACCTAACTGTACATTTATATGGTCAGACCATGATGATATATCATCCATCCATCCATTATCCAACCCGATATATCCTAACTACAGGGTCACGGGGGTCTGCTTGAGCCAATCCCAGCCAACACAGGGCGCAAGGCAGGAAACAAACCCCGGGCAGGGTCCCAGCCCACCGCAGGGCGCACACACACACACCAAGCATACACTAGGGACAATTTAGGATCGCCAATGCACGTCTGCATGTCTTTGGACTGTGGGAGGAAACCGGAGCACCCGGAGGAAACCCATGCAGACATGGAGATAACATGCAAACTCCACGCAGGGAGGACCCGGGAAGTGAACCCAGGTCTCCTAACTGTGAGGCAGCAGCGCTACCCACTGCGCCACCGTGCTGCCCTGCTGATATATCATTAGTTGCAATATCAGTTAACAATCTGAAAAAGTCTACATAAAATGGAAATCTAAAATATGTTTTTTGTCTACATTAGGATTTAACACAACATTGCTTCAGGTACTCATTTAGCGACGTCTCTTGGCTGCAGATGAGTATGAAGTAAGTGTCAGCTTAAATGTAGAGACAATGAGAATAATACTGGGATGTAATGTCACCCATTAAGATAGTATACAAGTAATATCAAGATAAACATCAGAGTAGAAGGCCCCAGTCAGCTGGTAAGATATTCTGCACTTCATTATTTTGTGAAGGATTTATAATGGTAAAATCTTACTAGGAGTGCCCATTAAACTTAGAATTCTAGCAGCATGAATAGCAATTATAGGATTTGGATGGGAAAAGCCCCTCTCCTCTAGAGGTTTACACAAGCCAACAATGCGTACCACACACATACTGCATGATTCGTTACTCTTTTTCAGGTGCTTAAATACTTAAGAGTTTTAAACATGATCTGCATTATATTATATTTCCCTAGACATATTGCCTCTGCCCTCAGAACTATTAAGTTTCAGATAAAACACTTTTCTTTTTTGCATACACTATGTGTGCTTTTTTCAAGAATTTTAGTTGTGATTTTTTTTACTTTTAAATGCAACAACATGCCTGATCCATTCGTCCATTTTCTAAATCTACTTATCCACGGCTAGATATGGGGAAGCTGCTGCCTATGCCAGCCAGCAAGGCAGGAACAAGTTGTGATGAGTGGAATCTTCCCTTCACAGGGTGAACACACACACATAAGATGCCAATTGAACATCACCAGTTCATCTAACCTGCATGTCATTGGACTGGAAAAGGAAACAACAACACCAACTATTTATTTATTGTATAGCCCAAAATCATGCAAGGAAAGCCTCAAAGCCCTATTTTTTTAAAGCCCCCAGGCCTTGACTCCCTAAGAAGACAAGAAAAAACTCCTCTACCCCACCAAAAAAAACCCTTATAGGTAAAATAAATGGAGAAATCAAAAACAATTCAGAGAGAGACCCCCTTCAGGTAGTTTGGGTGTGCAATGGGTGTCAAGAATGGGGTAAATACAGCACACAAAACAGAACACAAGTAATCCTCTTCACAGAGTTAGATGGTCAGTCTATCATGGCCACCTTAGAAATATAATACAACAGTACAAACTACTTTATTCTTGCCCAGCGCTGCTCACCGTGTGCAGGCACAGAGCACTGTGTCAACTTCCAAGGCAAAATGCAAGAATAGATGATACCACTCACTAAATACGGAATTGCCATATACTGTATAAGGATACAGATTTGTTCAAATACATCAAAAACAAGTAGAAAGTAATTAGCATAAATGAAAAACAACAATATCTGTTCATCAGCTACTTGCAGAACCACAGCCAGATTGTAGAACAGGAGTCAGAAAAGCCAGGATACCTCTGCCAACAAACCTCCTCCCTCTACTGGCCATTCCACAGCTGAGTCAGTGCAGGGACAGCCAATCAGATGAAAGAACCCTTCTGCCCCGTAAGTCCAATGCTCCTTTATCTGACATGACTTTTTCATAGGCAGGCAAACAATTTGAGAATAGAGCATTGGCACCAAGTGCCACATGAAGATACAGAGAGGAGAAACAGATTAGGGGTTATAACAGTTTATAAATATTGTATTACTTATATTTTAGTACTAATGACCAACAACACAGATGCATTATGCACTTGCAGACACAGAGAGAACTTTCAAATGACCCCAGTCTCTTTGTGGTGATGGGCTAAGCAAACCAGTGAATTAGAAAATATTATACTGTATATATTTTGGAAAAAGGGACACTGAAAATTAATTACATTACATATCAGTGGACCTAGGTGGTTTTCCTTCTGAATTCAGTGATCTCTATTGACATGCATACACATCTAAGGACCACCTTGCCAGCTCTGATGAGGAATGCAGTACCATCCAGAGGCAAGAGGGGGCACTGTTGAAGAGACTGTCTTGTCTCTTCCCTCTGCAGCTCAGAGAAAATGGTCCAGGAAACTGACTGACCACATCCCTGATATTTCCGAACCAAAACATATTAAAAGGCCCATACCTGGATGGAGACATCTCACTTGTGATCCGAACGTTCAGCAGGATGGAGCTTCCTGTTAAACCCAACTTGAAAGAAATGCTGCTTAAGAGCCTGTTTTCTGTTCCAGCACCCTCGTGTTTATTTCTTTAACTTTTGTTTGTATTTGCATTGACATACAATGAAAATGCGGTGTCCAGGTTGGCAGTCAAACTATTTTGGGATTCTGCAAGTCACTCTGCACCACACTATATCATCTGAGATCTGTATATTACAATAAAATACAATGGACACTCAAATGAGTGGAACATTCTATGGAAACTAGAGACATCAGCAGTGTGATTTGCATGAGTGATCTTTTAAGGCGACACTATACTTCCTTAGAAGGCTGGTGTCCTTCAACATCTGCAATAAGATGCTGCAGATGTTCTATCAGACGGTTGTGGCGAGCGCCCTCTTCTACACGGTGGTGTGCTGGGGTGGCAGCATTAAGAAGAAGGACGCCTCACGCCTGGACAAACTGGTGAGGAAAGCAGGCTTTATTATAGGCATGGAGCTGGACAGTTTGACATCCATGGCAGAGCGACGGGTGCTGAGCAGGCTCCTATCAATTATGGAGATTCCACTGCATCCACTGAACAGTATCATCTCCAGACAGAGGAGCAACTTCAGCGACAGACTGCTGTCACTGTCCTGCTCCACTGACAGACTGAGAAGATCGTTCCTCCCCCAAGCTATGCGACTCTTCAATTCCACCCGGGGGGGTAAACGTTAACATTATTCAAAGTTATTGTCTGTTTTTACCTGCATTTTTATTACTCTTTAATTTAATATTGTTTTTTGTATCAGTATGCTGCTGCTGGAGTATGTGAATTTCCCCTTGGGATTAATAAAGTATCTATCTATCTATCTATCTATCTATCTATCTATCTATCTATCTATCTATCTATCTATCTATCTATCTATCTATCTATCTATCTATCTATCTATCTATCTAGAAGATAAAGAACTGGTATCACTTAAACTCACATTTAGTGAGCAACAGGGACAATGAGTCTCTTTTGTTCAAGTAATGTATTCAGTATTATACAATATCGATAAATCAATTAAAACAAACAGGCTTTAAGCAAGAACTTATGAAAAAAGAGCAAAACCTGCAAACCTTAGTTTTCACTGATTAAAGCAAATTTAATCCTAATTTAAAAATTATATATTATAAAAGAAGTAGTCTCAACACACGAAAAAAGGTTTGGGGCAGCCACCTATATATTGTCCCTGGCTGCAAAAGGATACTGAAAATAGGAATGATCTGTTTGCTTTGAGTTCCAAGACTGAACTGATGAGGTTTTGGAAAATGGCAGCTTTATAAGCCATGAACCGGAAGTGATGTCATCTGGTCGGAAATGGAAGTGACGTCAGTCTTGGCACCAGAACCGGAAGTGACGTCAGTCTGAGCACTGGAACTGGAAGTGATGTTAAATCAGGACAGGTTTTCCCATATTTGGCCTGTAGAGATAACAGAGGTAGGTTTAGTGAACCCCTCCACCCCCTGGCCTGGCGGGTAATTACCTCTAATTGGTCCACTCAGCTCCTTCCTAGTCGCACGTGTGTTACAATGTATATTGGACGACGTACCTGGGTGGGAGGCCAGCCCATTGGAAGCTCATGAGGAAAGACAAGGAGTTTGCATCCCAGCCAGGAAGATGGCAGAAGATGCCAGTTTCAAACTGGGTGTGCTGGCGTCCCGGCAGCATAAGATCGAGGAACAATACCCAGCAAGGGAACCAGTGTCATAAATCACCAGGGGAGACAACTGGTCAGGGCTACGTGCTCCCCGATACGTTAGGTAGCAGCATCACTGACGAGGCATGCTGGGAACTGTAGTCCCATGGCGTAGCTTTGTTGGATTCCAGAGGTGCAGCTAGAGGGTGCTGTAAGGGTTTCTGATCCCTACTTTTGGGGACTTCCACTCGACTTGGAAATGCTTCCATTAGGCTCTGCCCTAGCAGTGGAAGTACTCTTGGGTCTAAGATAAAGGAAGCCACTCAACCTCATCCAGGCGAGTCAGAGTCGGGACAGGAGCAGGACAGCACTCACCTGGGAGAAGTGGAGGAATGAGAGAGAGAGAGAGAGAGAGAGAAAGAAATGAGAAGAGAACAAATGTATACGAACCTTATTGTAAGGTACTTTGCTAAATAAACCTGTTTTGCTTGAACCCAGGACTTGTGTAGTGTGGTTGTGTTTGGAATTTGGGGTGCTGTAATGCCTTGTACTGGTCAAAATATATATGTAGACAGAAGTAACAGAACAAATTCAGACTTGATGGTATTGAAATATGTTGCCTATTCCTGCCAGAACAGGATGCTGGTTCATAACTAGCAATAAAAAAATGGTTCTCAAAATAAAAAAAAATTACTTTACAAAACATGTGGTGCAAAGGAAATGTTTGGAGCTTTGGGTTTCTTCTCAGTTTTCTAGATAGCTTATTTTGGTAGTAAATAATGTTGTGCTTTCCGAACTTTGAGTGCTTCCAATATTCATTACCCTAAATCCACTGTGTGCAGTAGTAAGTGACTGCTGATTGAAAAACATGTTATTATGTTGATCTTGGATACTCACGACAACTTTGATATATTATGTGGCTTGTCTTGCTTCTACTCAGTTTAAGCCACAATAATTTTATACTGAAAAGTGGTAAACAGGTAATTTTATTTGTATTATATTTGCTTTATACTTATTTAATAATTCATAGACTTCATATTTAAATGGAGATTTTATATCTTTGTTCCTATACCCTTCTTTGTAATGAAAAAATGTGACTGTTTATTAAAATCTATATTAAATTTCTTAGGATATAACTGTATTGTTTTCCTTTCAAGTAATATTATTTTCCATTTAGCAAATTCTAAATAATAATAAAAATAAATGCACTTACAGTTTTGTTAAAATGAAATGAAATATTTTAATTTTTCCAGAATCTGATTGCTAGTGGCACAGAGATTAGCGTAGCTGCCTCATACCATCAGAACATTTGGTGCTGGTTCCTTCCTGATCAGTGTCAGCATGGAGTTTACAAATTCCCCATGGACCTGAGTGGGGTTTTTATCTTAGTACTATCATGTGAAAAAGTAAGTACACCCCACAAAACATTTCTTTGTTTTTTAACATATGTGGATATATTAAGATTTGATCTTCATTTAAATGGTATATACAGTACAGATAAAGAAGATACAATTGGAAAAAATAATGAAAATGTGACATTGCAATGATTTTTTAAACAAAAAATCAATAAATATGCCATTTCCATCTGTGGAAAAAGTAAGCCCAGCCTTGACTCTAATAGCTGGTGTTGCCCCCTCAAGAAGACATTTTCTCTGTCTACCAGTCACTGACTGTATCCAGCAGGGAGTGCTTGCTCCCTGGGATTGTGTTCTTTATTGATGCAGAACACACTCGAGCCATACACATCCCTTTAGTAACCATGGCGGAAATAGTCAGACGACAGCAATATGGTACAAGAAGAGATACATGTATTTAAACTGCTTTAAAATGTACTGTAATTTTCACCCCCAAAATACAATGCATAATTATTTATACATACATATCCAAACCGGAGAAATGGCAATGAAATGTACAGTCGTCATTCAGTTTCTTCAATGGGAAATGCTGCCAGCTATATGAGCCTATCTGGCAGGGTGTTCAGAGGCATGGAGACAACTTCTGGCTTCTCCATGGTTTCTCCTAATTTTATATACTTCAGTTTTTATGGGTCCTTGAAAGATGTTAAGATTTGAATTGGGTGTGATGAGGATGGACAGGATTAGAAATGAGTACATTAGAGGGTCAGCTCAGGTTGGACGGCTGGGAGACAAAGTCAGAGAAGTGAGATGGGGTTGGTTTGGACATGTGCAGAGGAGAGATGTTGGGTATATTGGGAAAAGGATGCTAAGGATAGAGCTGCCAGGCAAGAGGAAAAGATGAAGGCCTAAGAGGAGGTTTATGGATATGGTGAGAGAGGACATGCAGGTGATGGGTGTAACAGAACAAGATGCAGAGGACAGAAAGATATGGAAGAAGATGATACACTGTGGTAACCTCTAATGGGGCATCCAACGGAAGAAGAAGAGAGTTTTTATGAGTCTTGACAGATATGGGCAACTGACATCTGCACTGTGCTCTTCTCAGACTAATATATCATCTTTTTACACCTGTTCTAATCTGCCATGGCCTGTTACTGAAAGTAATGGATCAGGCCTGCTTCAAGTAACCAAAATCCCTGCCCATGGAAATCATTCACAGAGAAAACTGGGGCTCTTGGCCACAGACCAAATAGGCAACTAGTCTACCTGTCCCGTCTTCCAGTTGTCGTCTCATCTCTCTATCAGGTTCTCTCTGTCAGCTTATTTGTGTTGTTTGAGCAATAAAATAATGTGTTTGAAATAAACCTCACAGATCACAGTGGTACACTTCAAACCTATTACCTGTACTACATTGACATCAAGTGGAAGAACATTTTTCTCCCTCCTTCTGTGTGATGTTGAGGGGTGTCTTGCATGCACAACTCATTTCAAATCCATCCCACAGCACCCTGATCTGGGCTTTGACTTGGCCATTTCAGAACCCTCCGTGTCTTCTTTTTCAAACATTGCTTGGTGGATTTTTTCATGTTTTTATGGTCATTGTTATGTTGCAAGGTCCACTTGCAGTTCAAGTTTAATCTTCAGACAAATGGTGTCACATTATTCTTAAGTACGTTCTGGTACAATGAACCCTAATTCATAGTGGATACTATGATGGTGAGCTGCTCAGGTCCTGATTTAGCAAAGCATCACCAAACCGTAACATTTTCACCACCATGCTTTACAGTTGTCATCACGTTCTTCTGGTCAAATGTACAGTAGTTTTTATTTTCTCCAAACATGCCTTCTGGTACTGTGGCCAGATAACTGTTGACTTTTCCTTGTCGGTCCAGAATATGTTGTGTCAGAAGTCCTGGTCATTGCATAGGTGTTCATGGACAAACTCCAGTCCTGCCCTAATATTCTGTTTGGACAGCAAAGATTTCTCCCAGGCACACCTCCAATTTAAATCCAATTTGTTCAGCCTCTTTCTGTTGGTAGACTCATACAGTTTGACATCAGCCATGCCAAGAGCTACCTGTAGGTCCTGAGATGAAATTCTAGGGTCCTTAGGGACTTCTTTTAGAATCTTGTGCTCTGCTCTTGGGCTGAACATGCTGGGTGGCCTGGCCTGGGCAAGATGGCAGTTGTTTGACAATGTTCTCCAGTTGTAGATTATTTTCTAGACAGCGTAATCGTTGATTTCCAATTGTTTGGAGATCTTTTTAAATCCATTCCTTGACTGATAGGCATCTGTAACCTCAGTGAGCTCTTTTGATCTAGGCATGGTGATAACACATACTTGTCTGAACTTTAAATAAGGTAGGTTGAGACAAGATCATCACTGATGATGTTCGAGTATTTGAACCTGATCTGGTATGCCTGAATCTAATTTAGGGGATTTGAGGTAGTGATAGATGTAGGTGCACTTACTTTTTTCACATGCAAAACTTGCATTTATATTTATTTAAATTATACAACGGACAACAAAATATAAATGTGGCATGATGTTATATAAGTGATGTAAGTGATTTTACAGTATCTATACTGGTAGATACTGTTTAAATGAATATCAGATCTTGATATGTCCACATATATTAAATAAGAAAAAAAAAACATTTCATGCGGTGCACTTACGTTTTAAGTGTACTTTGACATTCCATTATATTTACAAGCAGCTTAGGTTGATTAGTGGTTCTAAATTCACCAGGTAAAGATGTAAATGTTAATGTTAGTGGAACTGACTGATGAATCCTTTGTTTCTGCCTTATGCTGCAGAAATAGGTTTCAGAAGTTCCTGTTTCATGTGGTGCTCCTCGGGACTCTATCCCAGTCCAACCATTTCATCTGCACGTGCCACCACACGATATGGAACAGATTTTCATAGATTCGCAGATAACACCGTCTGCTAATTTAGAACCTCTTGAGAAACATATTGATGTCATTAAGTGCTGAAGGAACCAGAATTTCCTACAATTAAAAAAAGAAAACTGCAGTAATGATTATTGAAGTCTTGAGGTAAGGCTCTTGTGCTCATTAATCTTGGCGCCTGAGAGTTGTGTCATTTTGTAGGTTGATTAGCACATGCAAGTAAGAATTTCACTGTGTTCTCAATAATGACCTTATATACCTTTTTGGGACTGAACTACTCAGGTAATTTATCCTTGTCCATTTGAAAATACCTTTGCCTAATAATAAAAAATAAATTTTAATTCTTTGAGTAATCTTATTACTTATGCCTGGAAGTCTACAGTAGTTAAATTACTATGTATGCATTTTGTTTTTAAGGAATATTACCATGATTCAATCCCTTCTTTGTTTTGTGAACACTGAATGTCTGGTGCATGCTTTTACTTTTGGTAGACCTGATTATTGTGGCTCTGGTCTATCTAAGTCAGCAGTGGACAAATTCCAGCTAATGCAGAATGTAGCTGCACATTTCTTCCTAAGTCCAGAAAGAGAGATCATATTATGTGCATTGCATGTGCAAGGCCTCTGCATTGCTTAAATTTCATACTGATTTTGAAATCCTTTAATTTTTTTTTCTCATATTTCTGATATGATCAAGAAATATTTTCATAATATATTCCTACAATCATCTGACTTGGGATTTTTATCTGATCCCAAATTAAGAACCAAGACTTACACGTAGTCTCTACAGTACTCCTGGTCAAGTTACCCATGGCTGCAAGGGAGTGTGAAGGACCCAAACTTAATGTAATCCACAAATCCTCAATGGTGGATTAGGCAGATGAGTCAATTTGACATCAGTGGGTGTGAAGATGAATGAGGTGGGCTGGCTACAAAAGCAATGTCCAACTATTCCTGGATTGTCAGTGGCTCAATGGAGTTGTTGTTGCTCTCCACAATCTCAGATCATTTATGTGCAAAGGATTCAGAATATCCAATGCAAAGCTATTGCTTTTAGCACCTCTAATTATGCATATAGCACGTGTAACTTCTCTACCTCCTTCTCTTATTCCTTTCAAAAGCCTGTGGGAGATGAACACTGGCACTAAAACTGCACTCTGGCAGTGTAGGCATGAAGGCAGTTGAGCTGATGGATTCAGGTAGCACCAGATCCCTGTTTCTGACTTTCATGAATAAATGGGCCAGTTTAGGTATAGCACTGCTCATCTCAGATGAGGTAAGTCTAAGAAATGGTAGAATAAAACCTGACCAAAGAACTCTTGGGGTTGGTTTTACTGTTAAGATTTCACTGTTGACAACTTGTAGCAAATGAGAATCAGTGAAAGTGATGGGCAGCCATACATCACAATGCCTCTGACAATGAATCAGAGTCCTTTTACCAAATTCTACAGCAAATATTTCATGGAGCTCCCAACCAGGACATCTCTTTTTCCTCAGAGACTTCAATAAGAAGAAGGGGATCAGATAGCCCAACTCCAACAGGCTCTTTAATTTTAAACTTTGCTGAGAATTAGGTCTGACAATCAAAAACACAATGTTCAGGCTCAAGGAGATGCTTGAAACCTCTTGGATGCACCACAGATTCTGATATTGGCCTCTCATCAACTAAGTCATCATGCAAACATGTTATTGGTCTAGACTAGTGAATATGGCTTCCTTCAGCTGATCATATCTCCACAACCTTCTTGGATTTTTGCTCTTCGCAATCCTGCTTGTGCACCACAGTTTCAGTCTGCACTCAAACACAATTTCTATTAAGCACCTCTGCCACATCCATCAGCTTCTACTAATGAAAACTGACAGGTCTTAAAAGACACGGAGACAACTATTATCATCCACCAGTAACGGTGCACTACACGATAAAGTGCAGTGAATACACTTGACTTGAGCATTCATAGTATTCATCCTCTTTCTTTCTCTGTAGCAGCTCTTCTTTTCTCCACAGTAGCATCGGCATCTTTTCGCATTAAAACTGATTAAGTTAGTTTTTGTGTTGCAATTACTTAGTATGTTTTCTTTAATTTTTCACTTAATCTGGCACTGAAGCCTTCAATCTGCCTCAAGAATGATTAACGAAGGTGGTAGGGAATGAGAACGGCGCCCATACGCATGCACCGCACGGCCGCCCTGCTGCGCGCTGCCGAGAGTTGATTCTACAATAAAATAAAATAAAAATAAAAAGAGTGATAAAATCATCACCCTGAAAGCGGATAGTAGACGTCACATAGTATATGTGTACCAAATTTGAAGTCAATAGGTGAAACGGTTTGCGAGCTACAGGTGATTTAAAATCCTGGACAGACAAACGAACAGCCACGGTAGCGTATTATAGAAGAAGATAGGATACAAAACATGAAAATAACAAGATTAAATGAAAATGATGTTGAAATCTCTAACCACATCAATCAGAAATCCCTGGCCAGAGCCCAGCTGAAAAACAATCTACGGTATAGTCGAAAACCAAAAACAGAACCAACGCTTGAAACCCCTGGTACCAGTCTGGATCAGATAGATCACAAACTAGGTGTTTGGCAGAGGGAGTCCATCAAAAATGAGTAGGTTCAACATTTTCAAGCTCTGCTGAACCACCCAGCAAAAGCTGACAAAACCATTGTCAACGGGCTACATGTTTAGGCACAGCACCAACATCTTCCTCGTCTGAGGTTAAAGCTGCCATCTGAGCCATGGAAAATAATAGATCATGAGGCTCAGACAACATACTAGCAGAGATCTATATTACTGCACAAGGTAATCCTGTCCATCATGGAGAAAGGTTGAGGTCCTGAGCAAATTCAAAGATGCCACAATTGTCCTTAGTGAATCCTCGAAAGTATACTACCTCACCAGTTTTTTCCTGTCAGAGAGGACCTTCTCCTAAAATCACAGCATTAGTTCCAATGAAAGGTGCAGAGAACACCATGTTTCTCTACTGTTGTTTTCATTGATTTGGTGACAGCCTTTGACAGCATCTCCTGCAACATTCTATCAAAGATTGCAAACTCATTGTTCCTCCTAAAATCATTGAGATTACCTGTGCATTGCACAAGACTATGAAAAGTCAAGTCGTGTTCCATGGGAAATTGTTGTCTTCTTTCTCAAACAAAAATCCGTAAAGAAAGGCTACATCTTGCCTTGTTGCAGCCCACCACATGAGTGTTCCATTACTTGAGCTAAACACTTGGCTAGATGTTGGCCTTTTCAATTGTGCTTGCTTCAAAGCAAAAACAAAGGCCTCAATGGTGAAACTCAATAAAATCTCAATGCTCAGATTTGACCTCTTTGAAAAGAGAAAGTCTGAGGCTGAGCAACAGGAGAGGCAAAGGAGAAAAGCTTGCCTAGCTGCCTTTATGGAGGAGACTGCAGATTTGGTGAAAATCCTGACAAAAAGTAGCTGATAAAGCTTAAGTTTAACTTCGGTCGCCAGAGCCACCTGAAAACCCACATGGGAAAAGGAAGATGGAAGATTAAAGGACCACTTCTCGAATCAAGAAAGGGCGGTCACTGTTTATTGTTTATTTTTTATTGTATTATTTATTTTTGCAGTACATTTGTACTTCTTGTTTCTTTTTAATAAAACAGTCTGAACTGCAATATTTGCGTGACGAGTGTTATATACATTGTAAAGGATATCACACGTGGGCTGCTGTCCCTGCCAGGAATGGCCCTATTTCTCTTAACTGACTGGGAGGCCATACAATGGAGAGATAAGGGGAGGCTCCGTATCAAGTCTCTATGTTCCCTTGATCGAGTAGATGGCGATGTCCCTGGGCATCAGTACCCATTTGGACACCCACAGGAAATGCTTGGAACTGTAGTCCAGTGAAGTGGCACTGCTGGGGTTCATGGATTCCAGCAAAGGGTGCTATAGGGAGTTGCACTCCCTACTTTATGGGACTTCCATATTACCTGGATGTGCTCCCTATGGGCAATGACCTGGTACTGTCCAGGTGAGTTGGATTTGGGAGAGGAGCTGGACAACTTTTGCCTGGAAGGAGTAGAAGAATAAAAGAGAAAAAGTGAGGAGAGGGGTGCATTTGTGGTTTCACAATATATAACAAACCTTTTCATAATGTATTGTTGATAATAAACCTTTTTATCTATACAGGAACTTGTGTCATTGTGGTTGTGTTTGGGGTGCTGCTCCTACTGGTTACAACATCAATAAAGATGGAGATAAAGATTGTTAAATGATGCTAAAATTAAATTAAGTGGGTTCCAAAAAAATCCAAAAATAAATATATATATATATATATATATATATATATATATATATATATATATATATATATATATATAAAATATAACTATATATATATATATATAGTTGTTCTTTAATTCCTTCAGTTGAATTATGTATGAATTGTTGACAAACACTGGATTTGAATGTATACTAAATAAAGGCAGGATTATTGGTTATTAGTTATGAAAGTACAATTTTGGTTCAGTAGTCTTAACAATCTTACTTAAATGACAAAACAAGTCATGCAGTTTTTTATATTTGCACTCTACCAAACGTACATGTGGTATGAATAAAATATAATTTTTCAAATAAAACATGGTAAATATTGTGTCACCGTTGATTACTTTTTATGAGGTGTTAATTTATAATCTGTATTGACTTGCATACAATACCAAAAACACAGCAGGCACTCCTTTTTAAAGCACCACATGTTGTACAATATGAAAGAAATTTTACTTGCTGTAAAATAATTTAAATACTGTACATAATAAATGTGTTATATAGTAGTAAAAAACCTGTAAAGAAGTTTATGGTAATGATGCTAATTTTACAGCAGAAAGGTTGGCAGCTTGGTTTCCAGTTTCTTTATAGTAAAACTACAGCGATTTATTTTTTTCTTTGGTTTGCTGTGAAACGTGTTAAGAGTTCTCCTGTTGCTCAATAAACTTACTTGATTCTTTTGTGGTACAGACTCCAGAGTTAAAGACATTTCAATATAATGGCAACAGAGAGAAGGATTAAGAGCTGGAGAGTTATTATTAGGGAAAGCGCAAGAAAGAGATGAAATAGGAAGTTCTAAGTCAAAAAACAGAAGAAGGTCAAAAACCAGTCGTCAAAGCCAGGCACCTCAAACATGGAAGTGTAGTTAAATGTTATTCATAACTAAAGGTCTACATGCTATCTTGTATTATGTACCCCTAACTATTGCTAATAGAAACAATATATTGATAGTAAAGCAATTGGTGCCACCATCTTTTATAGGAGAAATAAGATGATCTACTACAGGGTTCATTGCTACAAACAATATTAGATTACATTAGATAAACTTTATTAATACAAAGATGAAATGTAGATGCATACAGCAGGAGTAAAAAAAAACTATATATCAATCAATACATAAATAAATGTATATTATGCAGAAATGACAAAATGAACTTGAAGAGTTAAAGCATTTAATTTCAGATATCAGGGGAATCCATTGAATTACCTGATAGCAGCAGGCAGAAAAGATCCCCAGAGGTGCTTCTGAGTACACCATGGTTGAATGAGCTGGTGGCTAAAAGTGCTCCAAAAGAGTGCCTCCAGGAGGGGATGGAGGGGATTTTTCATGATGGCATCCAATTTTGCCACCATCCTCTTTTCCACAACAACTTCCATTGTGTCCAGTGTTTGCCCTGTAATGGAGAAGGCTTTCCAGATAAGGTTGTTCAGACATTGTGCATTTTTAAGCTCAAGTTGCTTCCGTAGGAGACTGTGACATAGAACAACACACTGGCTACTATGGACCGGTACAACATTTGCAGCAGCTTACTACACACATCAAAAGACCTGAGTCTCCTAAGCAAGTACTGTCTGCTCTGGCCCTTCTTGAGTAATGCCACTGTGTTGCCAGAGGTGTTCAGTTTATTTGAACCTCCAGGCATTTGAAGCCCCACTTCACTTCCTCTGGATGGTGAATGGTGTAAGTGGCTATTTGGCACACTGGAAGTTCATCATCTGCTAATCATCATGCTGAGCTGCAGGTTTTTCTCCCTGCACCACAAGTTGAAGACCTCCTCAAGCCTCCTGTACTCTGACTCGTCTCCAATATTAATGCAGCCTATGATTAGCAGTCATCTGAGAATTTTTGTAGATGGCGAGTACTGTGAAGTACACTGTGCAGAGGTAAGCAGGAAGAGAGATTGGACAGTTCCCTGAGGTGCTCCAATATTACACACCACTATTTCTGACCATGAACCTCACAAAATGCTGTTTGTTGGTCAGGTAGTCCATGATGCAGGAGACTGTGGGGGCATCAAGGTGCATAGTATAGAGGATTTAAAACTTGCATTAATGTGATCTCTATCAGATTAAAATGGACCATATTGTACTAGCTAGCCTTAGGTTATGAGTTAAACCATTAAAGTCATATGCCTGTATATTTTATTTTTCTTGCATGGAATGCCACCATTATTTACTAGCCTTAGGTCAAGAATTTGAGCAGTGATTTAGTGGACATAGAGGGAAGGTAACTATGTTTTGGTTTTAAAAGTAATGGTGGCAGGTAAGGGGGCAGAAAAACAAGTATTTCTGATAAAGTATGAGAAAATATTGGAGGTACAATTACATTTTATGAATGAAGGATATGTGTTTTTAAAGTCAGATAATGATGAAAAATGTTCGAGATACTAATTAAAATTGTAATAAATGTAAGATTCATCCAGTGAAGAGCGCTCACTTCATTGTACTGAGTTAGCTGTGTGATTGTTTGCAATAAAGTCTATTCTGCTTGCCCATTTCGAAACTCTGAGTGTTTACTTTGAAGAGAGGGAGAGTCCACTCTCCACTGCAACAGCCCTTAGTTTCTTCCCAAGTCTCTTAGGAAAGATGGTGTTAAAGTCACTGGCAAAATCAAAGACCATTATCCTGAATGTGGTGCTGGCTTGGCCTAAGTAGGCCCTGAGGAGCATGTAGATCAGAACATATTGTCAGTATATGTATATGTGTCTGATAGAAGGCAAACATGAAAGCAACTCACATAATTGCAAGAACTGTGGAAGAAACAGCTCAGGCTGCAACAAAATTATACCACTGTCAAAACACAAAGAATAAAAAAAATAAGAAAAATTAAATAATAAGTACCAAATACATAAAATGTAAAATCTTAACAGGCAAATATAGATTCACAACATAGATTTTCAACTTACAAAGAGTCCTTTTATTCCTTTTCCATTTTCAAACTAACTTATTCACGACAGGGTTGCAGGTGCCTATTTAATGCAGACAAAACAAAATGCTTTTTTCAAGATATGACGGACTGTCATGTGGGTGATCACACAAAGAGCCGCCTTTATTGGGCAAGTTTTAAATGGACATGGGGGATTTGGAAGTTAAAGAGTGCCTCCTATGCTTGATCTTCTTCCCTGTACACAGGATGACGTGAAAGAAGACCAGCAATTCCATTTGCACTCTGCCTCATGCACCTCCCAATGACCAAGTTAAAGGCTGGCAAGTTCCACAAATACTTGTCTTTATTAATATAATCAATGCAGACAGTAACGCTAATGTTGTTTGGAAATAAACTTCTTTGTGTCATAAAGGCAATACATGGGGATTTCTTTTTGAACTCCCAAATTTCTTGGCAATTTAGTAATAATTCTTAAATTCATTAAAATGCCTTTCATTTCCCTTTGCTTACTTTTTTCTTTTCTTTCTTTCTTTATTATAATAATAATAATAATACATTTTATTTATATAGTGCTTTCTCATGCTCAATTTTAGATAATCTATGTGCATTTCCACCTAGTACACCTTTGGCATTTTTCATAGAGACTCATTCAAGTTGCTTAATGAGCCAATACAGTGGTACAGTACTGTGACTTCTGACAAAGCCTTCAGCTTTCTTGTCAGTATACATCGCTATCCTCACCTGTCATGAAGTGAGTGCATTCCTAATAGCTAAAAGGGCCTGAGGCCTGCTAAAAACTCCATAAGCCAGGCCAGGCCCGCCTAGAATAGAGGTGTTATGTTAAAACTCTTTTCTATGTCTTTGTTTTGATTATTATTTAGTTTCCATGTATGTTCCTTGTGTTTTGTAAGTGGTTCCCCAAGTGGTGGGGCCTCCTGTCTATCACTATTAGGAGATAATAATAATAATAATTCATTACATTTATGTCCCATCCCAATACCACCATCAAACAACACCTTTTGGGAACTGCAGTCTCTTTGTGGTACATTGTATGAGCTTGGTGATTGGTGTGTTCTCATCTTTATGTTTAGTGTTGTTCTTTGGATGTACTGATATTTCAATATTATAATGCTTTGTTTTTGGTTTATGCTTTTTGGATCTTGTATTGGGACATTATTTGCTTAGGATTTCTTTTTAAGCAACTTCTTTGTGCCAATTGTAGCTTTTTTGAACCTTTCTGTACTTTTTTTTGTACTATTGTTGGTAAATAAAATTCCTTTTATAAAGATTTTTGTTACCTTACTCTATACTAGCCAGGGGTTGATGGTTTCCCCTCCCTAGTGTTGCATTTTACATATATTTTGTCAGATTACAGAGCATATTTGTATAATTTTCAGCATTAAGCACCTTTTAGGCTGGTGCATGCTCAGGTCAGCCACTCTAATCAAAGCTAGCTTGTCTTTTGATTTGTTTCCTGTGGGCAAGATGGTGAGATTCAGGTGTGTACTCCTGGATATGTCTGAAGGCTTTACACCTTTTTGGCTATTTCAGGTGAGTGAAGCACAAGAAGACATCACACCAGGCAGCCTGATCCCCACACTTCACAGACTGGCTTCAGCCTATAGGCCCACAAAAGGAAACAGCTTTTAAAGTTCACAAAATAACTTTAACATTCCAAAATACCCATATACCCCTCGAGGCAATTAAGGGAGGAGGACTATCGACCAAAGAATGAGGGGCAGAGGCAGGTCTTCAGTTCAAAAATTCAGACCCATGTGTCTTGCACTCCCTATTTATGATGTGCCCTGATTTTTCCAGAAGCATTAGTTTACTAATATTTTAGCAAAAAAGCATTTGTTTTGCATGTTGGGAACTAATAACTGGTTAACTTACATGTGTGTTATGCAATACAATTAATGTGAGTTTTTTTTCCCCATGGGTGTTGTTAGTATAATTTGCCATTGTACAGCATTGATAACCATTGGCCTCTATGATATTATACACTTTTCTGTCTTTGTTCTACATTAAGAAACACCTCATCTTCCCATCTGATTTTCCTGGTGAGGATCATGGTAGGCAATAGGCCAAGCAGGTCAGCTCATACTTTCCTGTCTCCCCAGCTACAGATTCCAGGTCTTTTTGGGGAATTCCTGGGTAGTTCCAAGCTAGCCAAGGGATTTAATTTCACCAACATGTCCTGGATCTGCTGGGACATGCTAGGAGCAACTCTACGGGAGCTACCTGTGGGGCCTTCTTACAACATGCCCAGACCACCTCATCTGGCTCTTCTTGATACGGAATAGAAGTAGTTCTACTCTGAGGCTCTCCCAAATCACTGAACTTCTCACCCTATCACGGAGTGTGAGCCCATCCACCATGCGAAGAAACATCATTTCTGCTGCTTGTACTTGGAATCTCATTTTTTAGTCATTACTCACAGCTCATGACCATAGGTGAAGACAGAGATGTAGATCAACTGGTGAATCGAAAGCTTTGTCGTTGGACTCAGCTACAGCTTCACCACCATAGACTGGTACAGCACTTGCAAAACAGCTGCCACAAGTCCAATCCACTTGATGATATCACATTCCCTTTTTCCATCACTGGCCAACAAGATCCCAAGATACTGGAACTCTTTTAGTAAGAGCAGTTGTTCACCTCTCATCTGAAGAGATTGATCCTTATTTTTTCCTGAGAGAGAACCATGACCTCAAATTTGGTGGCACTGATCTTCATCTCATCTTCTTCACACTCAAGTGCATGCTGTAGGTCACAGTCTTACAAGGCAAAGAGGACAACATCATATGCATAAAGCAAACATGCTATCCCTAGCCTAACCAGCTGGACACCCTCACATCCTCTGCTGTACCTTGATATTCCATCCATGAAAACAAACAGGACTGGTGACAAGACATCCATGAAAATGTGAGATTAAAACTGTTTTTGGTCATCACTACAAAACACATGGAGTAAATAACATACTGTAAATAACAAAATATATTCTTTTTGGGTGGAATATTCCTTTGAACATTAGGGTTATAATACTGTTGTCCATAGAATTATACCATACATTTTGAATATTTTCCTTGGACTGTGAGACATAGTTCTCAATTGTTTTACTGCATATTTGTCATTCCTCCCAGCAGTTAAAAATGTTGCCCCAGTTTACTCAGTTCTGGGACTAATTATTTTCCTTCTTTATATGTTTCCATTAGGATTTTCAGTATAATTCGTAAGCATATTATCTTTCCTTCAGGTAATTAAGAGATGCAGCTGTTTTTACCAAAAAATGAAAAACATACTTCATGGTTTTTTCAGTCTTATGCTGCTTTAATGAGGTTAAAGACTGGAAGAACCTAAGCTGTTATTAAAATCAAAAAACACTCTTTAAGACATCTAGTGCATGATAACTGTAAAATACTGTAGTAAAGGAATACTGATTCCTCTTAATCCAAATGCCAATGAATTTTAACAAAGTTTAGGCACCATCTCTCACCCCGATGTAACCTACAGCTTTGGCCTATAGAGACCTGCTTTCTCCTGCTTAGAAACGTTACACCGGATGTTGGAAGCCTTGCTAATTTATTTGTATCCAGTAGAATTAACTACTGCAATTCTGCTTTCTCAGAGCAGCACTACTGTTTTGCAGTTACCAAAATCATTTCATTCATTTTTAGACAAAGACAAAAGAAGGCCAAAAATTAAAAAATGGTTAATGCTTAAATGGAAAATGCCAAGTAGTAGTATTTATATATAAAAGTAGAAGCTCAAAAAGAAAACCATTTAAAACATATTCACATTCCAAATTAGATTAAATGTAACACACTATATACATACTGTGCATCCTTTATATACTTTATATGTATGAATGTTTTCAGGTTAGGCATTTGCTCCTCACGAGGATTAAATAGATGAATGGGTTTGGAAATAATTTGACATATGCATATTTTTTCTCTAAAGCTCTTACAGGGTGTTATATATTTTTGCAGAATTCAATGTATCAAAGGAAAAGAACACAAAAGCTTTGACAAGCAGTTGTGTGGTGCCCAGTGAGATGGTTCATACACCCACATTAAAAGTACCACACCAAAATAATGCACCTCACTGCCTTTCTTTGTCCTGTTTGTTTGGTCCACCTACCATTGAGGTTTTGTTTCAACTGCCCTCCTCACTCCAGACCAGTGTTCTCAAACTGTGTTCTATAAATATGAGTCCACAAGGTGACAGTCATCATATCAAGAACAATAACAACAATATTTATTTATATAGCACATTTTCATACAAATGATATTGCTCAAAGTGCTTCACAAGATGAAGAAAGAAGAAAGAAAAATATAAAAATTAGGCAATACTAATTAACAAAGAATAAAGTAAGGTCCGATGGCCAGGGAGGACAGAAAACAAAAACAAAAAAAAAAACACCTGGGGGGTATTTTCCGTATATCGCTTAAATCATCCGAGATCAGGTGCCTCATCTTGGATAAGTTAATGCCGGTGACACTCATCCAGATAAGTCGGTTTTTCAAACGCAGCCGTGTATTAGATTAGTCGAGCTGGATCTAATCATACGAGATGAATGCGCGCGCCCATGCTGAGTGAAAAGCCTATATATATTGAGTCTAGAAAACATGATCAGCAAGTCTTTGATAGGCTGTAACAAAATGACAAAAGAACGGGCGCATTTTTTTTTCACACACTCGGCGCAAGATCTTTTATTCGAAGGACATGAAGAATTTCAAGATTTAATATGCACAAGGGGTAACACTGCAAAAGCAGCCCAGACCAGAAAAGACGGCTGGCAAAAAGTGGCTGACAAATTAAACGCTAAGTAGTGTGCATTGTACTTACTGAAAGCAGCGTTTCATTTCCTATGTGTCAGATTAATTATTATTTAATATGCCATAATTCCAGATCAAACGTGAGCACAAGGCGAACATGGGAACAGGTTAAAGTGAAGTACAAGAATATACTTCAAACTAGTAAATATTGGTATATAACTATTTAAAGAATTGTTGACATAATCATATAATATAAAAAACATTAATTTTAAAGCTAATAAGAAGGCAGACAAGCAAAAAACAGGTGGAGGTCCACGCAATCCACACCTAACCCCTGCAGAAGAGTTGGCTCTCCAGCAAAATGCCCATCGCCCTGTTTCTGAGGGCATTCCAGGAGGAAGCTCCTCCTCAGAACCAGTGGCAGGATGCAGTGGTCACTTCATTTCAGGTAAAGGATGGTCATTGCATATATTTGTCCTCCATGTGTGCCATAGGTATGTTCCATATAGCCCTCTTTTTTGTTGGGTCAGTTGCAGGGAATATCATATCCCTTGAACCTGTGTCTGACCAACGAGATATTGACAAAGGTCAAATATTTGATGAAGACACTGTGTCTGATTATTCATCAGGAGGAGAGGTACATTTTCCAAATAATGTTTGATCAAACTCCACTCTGATCAGTCCCATGTGCCCCAATCACATTTGGAAATCCTGGTAATGAGAATGTTAGGCTGATTGAGATTCTTCATGGAACTGTTGGTGTTTTTGCCTGTGTATTACCTACCTGCAATGGCATGAAACGCCTCTTTTATTGTCTGCACAGGCAGGTGTCCAGGAAACACAATGAAAACCCGAAGGAAATATTTCAGAGCCAAACAGACTTTACGAATTGCCTGGCAAACTGCACTTTTAGATTTTCCGCATCGACTACAATATATAAAAAAGTGCCGCTTGTAAAAAACCTCAAAGCAATGCATACTGTCTGTGTGGTTGTGAGAGCCTGACTTCGCCTAGTTTGACTTCAAATATAAGGTGCTAATAAATCTTTGAGGTACAATATTCCCCCTCGGCTAAAGCGGTATCTTTCAAAAAGAATTTCTTCCAGGAGCAATAAAGGATCTTGCCGATTGCGCAAAACCCTCTCTATATGAAATTCTCTTTGTATAATTTGCGCACCAATATCAATTGGTCGCTCATTCATGAACAGCGAAGCCATAACTGGATGACTTCCACGCACCGTCACTGATTACGTGTGTAAACTAATCCTTGTTTACGTAGAACAAACCTGCTCCGAGCAGGTTTGAAGATTAGGATGTGTTGCTATGACAACACTTCCAGCAAGAGTTTCGAAAAACCGACAGATCCAGGATCAGGCCAAATCGTCAACAATTACATCCGGCTAAACAACTAATCCATGTACGAAAAATACCCCCCTGAGAGCTGGAGGAAAAAAACAAAATCTGCAGGGGTTCCAAGGCCACGAGACCGCTCATCCCCTTCTACCAAACATTCTACCAAACATAATTGATCTCAATCAGTCCTCATGGCTTTCAGGGTTCACGTGGAAGAGTTAGACGATGATGGTCATGTGAACTTCTGGCCTTCAGTCCATCAATGTAGGGACATCACGGCGCTTTGATCAAGTGGTGGTGGTGCAGATTGCAACCACAGAAAACCAGAAAAAGAACAGAAGAGACAGTAGGGATCAGTATGGATTTCAGAGCCAGAAAAAATAATAATTAAATGCACATACAGTATATCAGGGTTACACTGAAATGAAGATATGAGAAAGCCATTTTAATATAATGGGTTTTTAGCAGTTTTTTAAACTACTCCATCGCATTAGCCTGGTGAATTTCTATTGGTAAGCTATTCCAAACTTTAGGTGCATAACAGCAGATGGCTGCCTCACCACTTCTTTTAAGTTTAGCTCTTGGAATTATAGGCAGACACTCATTTGAAGATCTAAGGTTACGATTTGGAGTGTAAAGTGAAAGGCATTCTGAAATTTAGGATGGAGTGAAATTATTTAAGGCTTTGTAAACCATAAGCCAATATCAGAGCAAAGTGACTACTTGTTGTGAATCAGTTCATTATTAATTTCAAATGTTTTTTGCTTTGTCACTTTATGGGGTATTGGGGGTTTCTGGAGCACTAGATTCTTAATCTCCTATTAGTTTTTTTGATTGAAAGTTTACTTTTTGTTGTTGTGAATTATTCTGTAGTGTTTCTGTTACCAGTTTACTTATCACACCATTAGGAAAGCTTCATGTTGTCAAGGACTGTGTCCTCTAAGATTGTGGGCTGGCAGTAATGAAACCGGATATTTCCTCCTCCGAGTTTGCGGATTCCAAAAGCCTTTTTAACAATTGGTCTTTTGCAACTACTTTGTTGGTTTTGACTTGTGCCTGAATATTTGACAAAAATTTTTGATTCTGAGTTTTGGCTTTGGCAGTGGTCTTTTCGGTTTTAACCCCTTTGCTTGCTTTCATTAAATCTTTTCTCTCAATCGCCTTAAATAAATAAATTCTTCGCTAGTGTGGCTAGCATTATACTACTCATAAAATAGTGCAGACATGTTACTCCATAATGCAATTACTTCAGTATTCAATTATAATAATCAGGACTTTGCACTCCTAAATATTGTGGAATTACAAGTGTGTTATGTTTAGGCCAGGGTTCTTTCCCTGGATTATGGTAATATTCCTTTTCTTTGTCTTTTTTGTTCAAATTTCAGGTTAAATTATTAAGTATGATTATTTTGTTATTATATTTAATTTATCGTTTACGTTTAATGTATTTTTGTAATTTTTAAAAACATGTATGTGGTGCTTTTTTAAATACCTTTATGTTCCCTGTTTTTGTATGTGGTACCCCAAGAGGCGGGGCCACCTGTTAATCACAGTTCAAGGACTCCTCTCACTTCTATAAAGGCTTATGGGATATGCAGTTCTTCGCCATTAACTGAATACATTTTGGAGCTGATCTGTTTCATTAATTTTTGCTGGTACAGTAATTCTGATCTTTTTACTACTGTTTATCACTTTGCTCTGCTGAATTGTGATTTGGGACTTGTTTGCACTTGGATCAGCTTGCTGGCAACTCCTTTTGCCTCTTTTTTGCTCTTTTGAGCATTGTGTTTACAAAAAGAGATTTATTAACAAAAAGTTAAGATTCTTTTGAAGCTCATCTTTGTGCAAGGCAGGTTTAAGGTAATCCTCTTTGTTTTCAGGGGCTTTATGTGTTATTGAACTTTTGAAGCCAAAACCCATTTGGTCTAGGGTAGGCTGAAGCCAGAAATCAGAGTAGGAAGTCAGGCTGCTTGAGAGAGGGCCTTCCCTGGGCAGATTAGTAGAAAGACTGACATATTTTTGGCTTTATTTTGGAGGCCTCACACCTGTTTGCCATTTTTGTGTGAATTGGAATGATGTGTTTATGTATTTTATTTTTGCTTTTATTATTTCTGAGTTACTGTATGTGTTTAATTTTTATGCATTTTCTGTTATGTTTACAATTGTGTTACTCTGATGTCACCACTTCTGGGCCTTCCCTCTTGCTATAAAACTGAGCTGAAAAGGCGTAGGAGTGGAAATCATTCATATTTATAGTGGAGTTTGTAAATATTGTGTTGTGTTGGATTTGCTGGCTTTCTTGATTTTTTTTGTGCTCTATCTAAGGATATCAGGATTTCATTTGTTTGCTTAGGATTTCCTTTTAGGCTACTTCCCTTGCCTCTGTTTGCCCTTTTGAACCTTTCTATATAGTTTTGAGATCTTTTTGTGAATAAATCCTAATTTATAAATATTCTTTGTTTGCCCTTTAAGTATAAGCCACAGGTTGATGGTGATCCTTCTCCTGGTGGGGCTTTTGATTATATTTGGTTATATTTTAATACATTTAAGTTTGTTTTAGAGACTTTGATACCTTTTGGCCCCTCAAAGACTAAGACAGGCTAGTGGAGCTTTGATTGAGCCCACTGAAGTGAGACCATTTCCAAGAAGGCAAAGGAGGGCTATTGAAACCTTTTATGAAGAATTTAGAGGCCTTTACACATGTAATGAATCTTGAGAGTCCCACTGCACATAAGTCCTGAAAAGCTCCAAAAATAGACCATCAATAAAATTCCAACTAGAATCACAGAAGGAATTGTTGAATTTGTATAAATTAGTAATTTATTTTCAAAAAAGGTTCTGTTACACAGTGATGCTCCAAAATGCTTAAGGGGCACAGCAGGTAATGCCTGCAAAAGGTAAGGCAACTCAAGACAAATGAGTCCAAACACATATCCAGTAAAGAAAATCATAAGACAGATCAAAGTTCAAATAATCCAGAAATTCACAAAAAGCACAGAAAATAAAAATTCAAGAAACTCACCACTCCCAAAAGCATTCAAATGAACTGTGGTTTGCCCTTGTTTTATAGGGCTGACGCCAGTCCCCTGTGGTGATGGACAAGTGGATCCTCTTGGGGCCAACCCAAAAACATATGCTGAATACAGAAGATAATAAACAAAAGTAACATTAACATAAACCAAAGACTCAAAAGCAAACAACAAAGACATATAAATGTTAGCCCATTTACAGACAATATCAGCTTTTTTTCAATTCCTGCTCCACTCATTCAGTCTTTTTCTAGTTCAGCTGCTCTTCATTACATTACAGGCTCTATCTTTAAATTCACCTTAATGTCATCTTGGAGAACTCAGCCCTGGCAAAGTAGTCCCTTATTTTCATGTTGCAGTGGTGGGTACCACATTAATTCAGTGAGTCTGTCTGATATTATGCATTTTTCCTATTAATATCAGGAATTTATACGGAGAAATGTAGGTGTTAGGCAAAAAAAAATCTGTAATCTGTTTGAGCGAATTAGTAACTATTTTGGACTATTTAGTTTTTATTTCTTTGTTACTTTATTTTTATGTATTTTTCCTGGTGTTCAGTGCCACTTTCAACTAGATTTTAAACTTATCTTATCTTCTATTAACGTTTCCACCACTAACACATTCTCAGAGAAAATTCCATAAATTTAGTCTCGTAAATTGTCCTGCGTGTGAAACTCATTTCAGGACTCCTTAAAAGAACTATTTCAACTGCTGTGGTCTCCCAACTCGTTCCTCTTCCGGTTCACTGATGTTAACACGAGACACCTTACAGTTCACTGAACTGTATGCCAGGAAAACTGTATGGGGCTTCGCAATAAGAACCGGTCTGCAAGCTGGAAAAATAATAATAATCTGTTTGAACAAATTAATATGGGCTCTGTACTACTGAAATAAGAGACAGGGAAAAAAACAAAAAATAATCCGTTCAAACAATTTACTAATTTATTCAAAAAAGTTACGTAATTTGTAATTTTTTTTTTGCTTGACACCTGCAGGGCTCTGTAGGTTTAATTTCATTTTTTGTGGAATTTCTAGTGTCCTTTTTTGAGATTTATGCATTTGTTTTTAGTTGGAGTTTCTGTCCAAGGAATTAATTCTTGTTATTAGTTTATTCACAGAAGGCTGATGTAAAATGTTACATTTTTTATTATTAAATTACAGCACCAGCTTTATTATTTTTGGTTCTGCCATTTTTGGGACAATAGTATCATGGTTTCAATGACAATCTTAGAAGGCAAAGGGACTGCACTGCCTGTGATCGATCGATCAATAGATAGATAGATAGATAGAGTTTGCAAGCCCATCCCTTAAGTATCTGAGATTAGGCTTAAAACTGTGTTGGTGTGGTAATTTGTTTTTTTGACTAAACTTTCCTGGAATATAAACTTGCTTTTGGTACTTAGTGATTTGATTTTTGATTAGTACTGTAATTTGAACTTGACGACAGATCAGTCAGATTTTTCAGAAATAACCTTAGCTCGAATTTTTATTATGTCTTATCTCCTGATCCCATTCATTAAAAACTTTGCTATCTCATTTAAAGTCAGTATACTTCTTAGCTGAGGAGTTATTATGGATGATTGGCTGAAATTCTGATCTTTGAAATACAAGTGCAGCAATGTTGGATTAGAATCATTTTACTAAACACCTGCAGTAAAATGATTGCATTCATTGTAATGCAGAATTATGATAAAAAGCAACTGTTGGTCATGGTTAGCTGACTGTTTCTTGGACTTTGGCATCAACTGGTCCCTGGTGTGAAACACTTTGATAATCAGGGCTCTGGACTCATTCCCTACAAATTTTAACTTCATCTGCATATTAGTTCTGGGCCAAGACTCAAGTTGGTCACCTTATGTTAACAACAAGATTGCCAGCCTAAAATTCCTTTTTAGCAGATTATGGTGGTCTAAACTGGTGACATTTATGAGATGAAATTTTTTGAAAATCAAACATTCTGGTCACTTATCTTGCAAAACTCAGCATGCCTTCATATTAATTTTTTGTCGAACAACTGGATTAAACTTTTACTTGAATGCCTAAAGTACATTCTTAGGTGAAGATCTGACAGCTGCTTTTCAGTATATTTAACTTCCATCACTTTGGCTTGCATTTCTTTTTTATCATCTTGTTCACATGTGACTGGGACAGGCAGTACTCCAACTTTCCTTCTGGACTTTTGAGTATTTGGTTAGTTCCTCTGCTGCGATGATGCTCACCTTTTTGATAGTTTCATTGGTATTCTAAGTGCATATTGAAAGAATAGGCTTAGTGAACTATAACAATGAAAGCTCCTTAGGTATTGTTCTGTCATTTTTCTGAACAGTAAACATTTGTGCCAAATAGTTTGGGTCTCTGTTTTTCTGTTCTCAGTTCTTTTTTGTATAGCCCAAAATCACACAAGAAATGCCTCAATAGGCTTTAACATGCCCTGATTTTTGACAGACCCCAAGTCTTGACTCTCTAAGAAGATGTGAAAAAATTTCTAAAAAACCTTGTAGGAAAAAAAATTTAAGAAATTTCTCTAAAGGGCAATTCAGAGAGAAACACAATTTCAAAGAGGGTTTGGCATGCAATGGGTCACATACATTGAGTAAATATAACACACAAAATAGAACACAAGTAATCATCTGCACAGAGCCAGATGGCCAATCTATCATGGCCTTCTCAGAAATACGATACAACAGTACAAACTGCTTTATTCTTGCACAGCACTTCTAACCAAGTGCAGGCACATAGTACAACAACAACTGTTAAGGCAAAATGCAAGAATAGATTATACCACTCACTAAACACAGAAGTATCACATATAATCATACAGATTTGTTATAATACATCCAAAACAAAGTAGAAGCTAATTAGCATAAATGAAAAACAACAATATCTGTCCATCAGTTAATTGTAGAACCACAGCTGTGGTCTGATGTCTGATGAGCCAGGCACAGTCAGAGCCCTGGAGACCTCAACCAACAAGCTGCCTCCCCCTACTGGCCATTCTACAAATGAGTCAGTTGCAGCCCAGACAGTCTGATGAAAGGACCCTTCCACCAGGTGATTCCAGTGCTCATATATCTGAGATGATGTTTCCATAGGTAGGCAAACAACTTGGCAGTAAGATGCAGATTTCTTTAAACCCACAGTAAAATCAGTTCCAAAGTGATGGAACAAATGGACTCTAGCAATATCTGTTCATTAACATGACCGTTGAACTATTGTCACAGGAAAACAAACATTTCAGGCATCAACATCTCCGAAGCAAATAAACCTCTGGGGGTTTTGTCTGACAGGCAAAGTCAGACATAGTCACAGTGGCAGTCCTAGAGATTTAAAGCAACTGGCCACCCATCTCCTCCTGGTAATTTTAGAGCAGCGTCAGTGCTGGGCCATTTAATAGACTGACAGTCTTTCCTTCCGATGATTCCAGTGCTCCCAGCATCTCAGATATCTTTTACATTGGGCAGCTTGGCAGTAGAGCTCTGGCACCAAGTGCTACAGAAGATCACCAAGAAGAGTAACAGAACATAGTGTGGTTGGTAAATATTTCATAATTATTGTATTATGTATATTTTCATACAAATTATTTACTTATAGAAATGCATAATGCACTGCTAATCAGCAGCTTTAATTGGAGTGTGCTAGACTAAAGGTGTGAATCTTCAGCGTGACTTAAAAGCTGGGACCAAAGGGGCATTTCTTAAATAAGCAGACAGATCATTCCACAGCTTTGGTTCCCTGTAACTAAAAGGCCCAAACACCCTCTGTTCTGTCAGAAGATGTTGTGATGTGATTAAACCATCTAGAAGCTCTTAAAACTTCACTTTCTAATTAGATATGATTGGGTATTGATTGTTCTACCACATTGTAAGGCCTGATAATTGTAATTGTCAGATTAATTTTTTCCTTTGTGTCTATACCTCACTATGTATCCATCCATCCCTCCATTCTCTTCTGCTTATCCGAGATCGGGTCGCGGGGGCAGCAGCTTGAGCAGAGATGCCCTCTCCCTGGCCACTTCTAATAGCTCTCCTGGGGGAATTCTGAGGCGTTCCCAGGCCAGCCGAGAAACATAGTTCCTCCAGCGTGTCCTGGGTCTTCCCCAGGGTCTCCTCCCGGTTAGTCATGCCTGGAACACCTCACCAGGGAGGCGTCCAGGAAGCATCCTGGTCAGATGCCCGAGCCACCTCATCTGACTCCTCTCGATGCGGAGGAAAAGCGGCACTACTCTGAGCCCCTCCTGGATGACTGAGCTTCTCACCTTATCTTTAAGGGAAAGCCCAGACACACTGCGGAGGAAACTCATTTCAGCTGCTTGTATTCGCAATCTTGTTCTTTCGGTCACTACCCATAGCTTATGACCATAGGTGAGGGTAGGAGCGTAGATCGACTAGTAAATTGAGAGCTTTGCCTTATGGCTCAGCTCCTTTTTCACCACGACAGACCGATGCAGAGCCCACATCACTGCGGATGCCGCACCGATATGCTTGTCGATCTCCTGCTCTATTCTTCCCTCACTTGTGAACAAGACCCCGAGATAATTGAACTTCTCCACTTGGGGCAGGATCTCGCTCCCAATCCTGAGAGAGCACTCCACCCTTTTCCGGCTGAGAACCATGGTCTCGGATCTGGAGGTGCTGATTCCCATCCCAGCCGCTTCACATTTGGCTGTGAACCGATCCAGAGAGAGCTGAAGATCACAGCCTGACGAAGCAAACGGGACAACATCATCTGCAAAAAGCAGTGACCCAATCTTGAGCCCACCAAACCGGACCCCCTCAACGTCCTGGCTGCGCCTAGAAATTCTGCCCATAAAAGTTATGAACAGAATCGGTGACAAAAGGCAGCCGGAAACAGGTTTGACTTACTGCCAGCAATGCGGACCAAGCTCTGACACCGGTTGTACAGTGACCGAACAGCTCTTATCAGGGGGTCCGGTACCCCATACTCCCAGAGCACCCCCGACAGGATTCCCCGAGGGACACGGTCAAACGACTTTTCCAAGTCCACAAAACACATGTAGACTGGTTGGGCAAATACCTATGCACCCTCCAGGACCCTGCTAAGGGTGTAGAGCTGGTGCACTGTTCCGCAACCAGGACGAAAACCACACTGTTCCTCCTGAATCCGAGGTTTGGCTATCTGACAGACCCTCCTCTCCAGGACCTCCAAATAAACTTTTCCAGGAAGGCTGAGGAGTGTGATCCCTCTGTAGTTGGAACACACCTTCCGTTCCCCTTTCTTAAAGAGGGGGACCACCACCCCAGTCTGCCAATCCAGAGACACTGTCCCCTATGTCCATACAATGTTGCAGAGGCGTGTCATCCAAGACAGTCCTACAACAGCCTTGAGGAACTCCGGGCATATCTCATCCATCATCAAGGAGTTTTTTGACCACCTCAGTGACATCAGTCCCAGAGATGGGAGAGCCCACCTCCGAGTTCCCAGGCTCTGCTTCCTCATTGGAAGACATGTTAGTGGGATTGAGGAGGTCTTCAAAGTACTCTCCCATCGACCCACAATGTCCGAGTCGAGGTCAGCAGCGCACCATTCCCACCATATACAGTGTTGACAGTGCACTGCTTACTCATCCTGAGACGTTAAATTGTTAAATTGTGGCATCCTGCTTCAATTATATTGTATAAAAAGTAATTACCTAAGCAACCTTACACACAGCTGAAAGTTTGGATTATTGCTGTACACAAATGATAGCATTCTTAAATGTGCAGGCAGATAAATTATCTTTCTGATGTCATGCAGGATTAATTGTTTCATTTCCAAAAATTGCTTTCTTGCGTCTTTGTGCTGCATATGTTGCCTATTTTACTTTGCAGTACTGTTCCAATTTGATTTTGTTTCTTTTGTTCTTTTGTTTCTTGACCAGCCACAGAAATCAGACAGCATAAAAATCAAGAAGTACATGTACTCAGGCAAGGGTATCAGACACATACAGGTATGAAGGATGCTCTTATCTACATGCTCCACAGAGCCTAATCCCACTTGAACAAAGCCGGCACCACAATCAGGATCAGGTTCTTTGACTCTTCCAGCTCTTTTAACACCATTCCTGCTTCATCGAATGGGGAAAAAGCTTGAGCTTTATATCTTGATGCCTCCACAATATCCTGGATCATGGACTACCTGACCAACAGACAGCAATTTGTGAGTCTGAGGGACTGTGTGTCAGAAATGGTGGTTTGTAATACTGGAGCCCCACAGGGAACTGTCCTGTCAATCATTCACTTTATTTTAAACTCCACCATAGAGTTAATTTCATATTAAGCTATATTTGGCTTTTGAAACATGCCTTACAACAGTTGATTGGTATAACTTTAAATAGTTAAATTATTATTCTGTATATCTAAACATTAATTTATTTAACAGAGTCAGCCTTAGATAAGCTCTGGTTCTTCTGTTTTAAGAGGTTAAGAAACATACCCTGCTTCCTAGACAAAATAATAACTTTGAGTCAAACTGAATTTTTGACCCAGGGAGCAATTTTATTAGATTGCATTGTGTGAAAATTAAAAACTTAAATGTCTAAAAACATTTAGTGATTTTGAAATGGTGATTTATTTTCATTAATAAAGTTAAACTAGCAACAGGCAAGCAGCTTCCTTTATAATGTATCCCCTGCAGTTTCTTAACAGTGAGAACTTTTTGAAAATGTACCATATTGTTAAAACACATGCTGGTGTTGTTTGATATATAACTCTTAAGAGAAGAAAAAATACTAGGTTTGGCTTGGTTAGCTTTACGTTAGTTATGATATGATTCAGAGCTGCTGAATTCACCTAATTGAAAGCAGAATTGTGGTTGGGATTTCTTTTTATTCCCCTACAGCAGCTCTTGAACTTTTCTTGGCTGCTGCAGAGGTGATTTTTAGGCTTGGTTTTATATGGTCCACTTATCTTTATGCCTGGTTGCATAATATGAAAGCTTCGATCTAATCCAGTCCCGTGAAAGTTGTTAGAAACATTATGGGCTTTTGTTTTTACTATATTTATTATGTCATAAAAAGCTGTGTATTCTTTAAATACAATACAATACAATGCTGAAATACAAGGAAACCTGATTCACTCTGAAAAAGTCAACCTCAGGCATGACAGCAATGACAAATGTGTGACGTGCCCATGTGTATTGTGGACGCGGGTTCAAAGATAGAAGACAGCAGAAGATGGACACAGTTTGTTGAATTAACACACCCCTTTATTCTTTATGATTCTTGGTGAGTAGAGAGACTCCACAGCGCCTGTCAGCTCAGTGCTTAGGGCCAGCTGAATCTCCCCTTCCTCTTTTCTTACAGACTTTTATAAGTTGGCTGTCACGTACACATCATGCCAACACCCTGAGTAACAGACACATGACTTAGATAAAATCATCACTTCTAGCTTAAAGTTTACTCAAGCATTTCTGATTATTATTGAGCGATAAGACTTCTCCCTTGAAGCGTTCATTTTAAAGATTACTTCTTTGCATATAAAGTTCACCCGAAATACAGTTACTGGTAATCTTTGTGGTTAGGCCTACTTCCCTTTATGTTTGAGATATGCTGTTCTTGTTTTAGCTATTTTCTACACCTAGGCTCTAATGCTTAATAACCCTTAACTTTCCAACATCACATACCTTAACAATCTTAATGCATTCATATGGTTAACACAAAGAATACTTATACAGTAATCCCTCACCTATCGCGGGGGTTACGTTCCAGAGCCCCCCGCGATAGGTGAAAATCCGCGAAGTAGCGACCTATATTTATTTTATTATTTATACATATTTTAAGGCTTTATAAACCCTTCCCACACTCTTATAAACCTTTGTCACTCTCTTGTTAACCTTCCCCACACTCTTATAAAACACTTCCTATGCTCTTAAACACTTTCTGCATTCTTAAACACCGCAGACCAACACTGCACACTGCACGCAGCGATCAGACGTCGATGTGTCTGCACTCGCTTTGTGAAGGGGGGCAGCTGAACTCACGCTGAGCAGAAATGGACTTTGTGCTGCTTCTGCCAAAATGCCTGCTTGTCGCTCGGAAGGAGGAAGAGGAGTGGGGGTGTGTGAGGGCTGAACCCACGTTAGCTCAAACCCCCCTCCCCGGAGGCGCAGTACGCTCCTGCCACTTCGCATTGTCAAGGGGGTGGGGAGCTGAATGAATGCTAAGGAGAAGTGGACTTTGTGCTGGCTTTGTGCTGCTTGTCGCTCTGTGTGTCAATAATTTAAAAGCCTGTACATCACCTATTTTCCTGTCTCACTGTCTTGTCTTGCGTGAAGTTAAAATGTTTTATAATAGTGAGATGTTACTCTTAATCTTAGCCCGACATCCACATATCATATGTGTTAACAAAGTGTGTTTTATAAGTTTACATGTGTTTAAAGCATGTGGGATGGGTATTTTAAGGCTTAAACTATAAAAATGTTTATTTATATGGTCTTTCTATATCGCGGATTTTCTCCTGTTGCTGATGGGTCTGGAACATAACTTCCGCGATAGGCGGGCAATCACTTGTATTTAAAAACCCGTGAAGTCGTGAATCCGCGAAAAGTGAACCGCGAAGTAGCGAGGGATTACTGTACTTGCAAATATATATACATTTTCTTAGCATCAGCTGGTTTGCATAACATATTTTCCATCCACCCAAACGCACATAGATAGTAATCATCAAGGCGTTTTAGACTTGTTTATCTAAGTACAAAAATATCTGTTGCACTAAGGTGTAGTCACGAAATCTTCTTCCCCTCCCTTTGACTAGGTCAAAAGGGCCTCAGCCCAAGATTCTTTGTTCAGCTATTATTTAATACTAGCCAACCCGCGGCATAATCAGGCCGCTTTTGAAATGATTTTTAAGCACAGGGAAAAAATTAACATTTGAAAAATCCGTAATTTAATAAACCACCAAGAACAGTAACATTGTAACAATGCACGGTACGAACCAACATACAATTGTCCGTGACTGAAAACTGGAGGACCGCCGTCGCGTCTTCTCCTCCCAGAGCGAGGGATGGGGGTGGACGGCGCTCGGGCGCGGAGGGCGGAACAGGAGGAGAGGGGAAGGACGCCCATTCCCCCCCCTCCATCATGCTAGTCTGCTGATTTCTCATTCAGTATGCACTGCCTGCTCATGTGCCCACCCCCAACTCGTCACCTGAGTCGTTTTCGTCTTTGCATAGTCTACATGCACCTGTGAGTCACGTTGACTGTTCATTTTCCAAACAGCGCCTCATTTGATTTTGTCTCTGGTACAGTCCAAATGCACCTCTGCGCCATGTAGACTTTTCATTGTTCTTTGTGGTTCTGGCTGCTTTTCTATATATAATCCCCAAGTCACCCGACCATGGTAGTAGCGGGGGGGGAGGGGGTGTGTACAAAGGGCAGGGATGTAATCAGTGAGAGCGTATGACCCACACTTACTGGGAATTCCTCGTTCATGGGGAACATTTGCAAGCCCTGGTTTCCAGCACGAATGGGGTTCAACGGCTTACCCACGCCTCTCTGCGCTGGGTAGACACACGTTGATCCATTCAGTGTAGCGCGCGTGCAGTTACCTGATGCAGGAATCTGTATAACATTGAAAGAAGTGTTGCTTCCATGAAAAACATTTGAAGCGGTAGCCATGGAGGGCAAATGAACAGTCAACGTGGCTCACAGCTGGATTTGGACCGCAGCACAGACCAAGGCGAGTATGTGTTTGATGAGCTGTTCGAGTTGGCGGGCAGTGCTCTGAGGTGCGTTCCCTATCATGTGGGAGGAGGGGTAGAGTTTCTGGGTGGGGCTTCGTTGTTCCTTTCCCATAGTTTTCGATGGTGGACGCGGTCGGGTGTCGTAACCGAAAAGAATAATGAAAAGTCAACGTGGCTCAGAGGTGGACTCCTAGTACAGACGAAAGTGACTTACGGGGTGGTCAGTGAGTTGTAGCGTCCGGGCACATGAGCAGGCAGTGTGAATGTCTAGAGAGCGAGGGTGGACGCGGGCCGGGGAATAAGGAGTGTTGGTGGGCGGGGAAACGTTTTCGGTGTTCCTGCAGGACCATCTAAGAAGACGCATGTTTGTCGTGGATGCGAATTGCTGTATGTAGTGTGTAAAACAGTTTGCGATGGTGCACACGTTCGTGCGTCGTAACCGAAAAGTCAACGTGGCTCAGAGGTGCATGTGGACTGTAGCACAAACGAACATAAATGACGGTGTGTTTTCTGAGGCATCGAGTCCGAGTTGGTGGGCGTGGCTCTGCGAGTTGTCGTCGTATCCAATGGTCTTAGAGTTGGTGGGCGTGGCTGTCTTGCGTGCTTTCCATGGGTGGCTACTTGTCGGCGGCTTAGTGAATTATATATAGAGATATTGATTTAAATTTTTATTATTCTACAGTATCACTCTAGGATGCTGCATTTTTGATAATATTTAAGACTCCAAATTGCCAGTACTGGATTGGTATTGCCCTAAAGGCCTTGAGCGATAAATCCATTAAAAAGAGTGTTATCTCTCACAAAAACTATAGAGTAATATCACCATTTTTACTTGAAAACTTGATTGCAAGAGATGTGGAAATGAAAATAATAAAAAAGTAGCTTATTAGAAAGACAGTCATAGAAGTACATTGTTTGATGCCCACAAAAGAAGAACATGAATTAGTTACTTCAATTTAATTCAATTCATTTTCTGTGGTTCATTTTTTATATTACAGACTCAGAGTGATTATTCCTCACATCATTTACATACATGAAGCACACAACTTACTGTAAAACACAGCAATTTCAGTTTGAGTGATACAAACAAATTGTTGTCAATATAAGTCCATAACCATTATAAGGCCATCTTCTTCTGCTGTCTACAATATAAGTACATTTACTTGTCAGTTTAATATGAAGATTAATTCCTTGCATACTTGAATTCCAAGGCTCTCAAATCTCTGGTTGCATGTTCAATAAGCAAGAGTAAAACCTACCAATGTAGCAATGGTACCAATGATCCTGAGAAAAAAAAAATAGATTAGGTTTAGTGAAAGTTTGTAATCATTTAGAGATTTGTATTTTTATACAAATGACTAACAAAAAGAGCTGCAATATGAACATCTAATCAGCAGCAGTTCTAGTCAGGGTATTCTAGAATAAAGTAATTGTTTTTTATTCTGGAATTAAAAACTGAGAGAAAAGAGGCCTCCCTAACCCAAGTAGATTTATCATTTAACAGCTGTAGCTAAATGATGGACCACCTGCTGTGGCTTTGTTAGTCCTTGGAATCTTTAGTAGACCATCATCTTCAGATCACTCAGTTATTAATGAGTATTATATATACAGACATGTTATCATCCTTCAGATTAATAAAAAGCCTTAGACTCTTGTATGGCTGCACGGTGCTGCAGTGGTAACAGTGCTGCTTCACAGTAAGGAGTCCACTGTTTTTGTTTTGGTCATCCCTGCGTGAAGTTTCAATGTGTCTGCGTAGGTTTGCTCCAGATTCCTTCCAAAGTCCAAAAACATGCAGGTTAGGTGGATTAGTGACACTAAGTTGGCCCTAGTGTGTGGTTGGCGTGTGTGTTCGCCTGGCAATGGACTGGTGCCCTGTCCAGGGCTTGTTTCTGCCTTGCGCCCCATGCTAGCTGGGTTAGGCTCTGGGACCACCACAAGCCTGTTTAAGACTAAGTTAGATAATGACATGACATTAAACTCATTCATTAATTTTCCATTTTATATGATACATTTAATATTTACAGTATAAGTAGTTGGGCACATATATTTGTTTCAATTTATTTTACTGTTTGCTGTTCTCTTTTTATTTTTAAAACAAATGCACATTAGAGTGCAAATTATGCATCACAGTGATGGCTCCATAGGAAATATAAGATTCTCAAACCTTATTAGGTTTACTAGGTTTATTAGTTTGATCTTTTTTTATGTTTTTTTTAATTTTTAAAAAAGTCATTACATGTCAAGAGTTCCACACTGTCATAGTAGTACAAATGGAGAGAATGCCAACGGCTTGTAAATAAATAATAAAGTGAATGTGAAAATTAAACAGTAGTGTCATTTTAGAAAGGTATAAACATGTCAAGCAACAATTTGCTTCTCTCTGTGTTATTATTTTAAATTAGAATAAAGCAGGAATTATTCAGTTGTCAACATAGTGTTTACTTTACTAGCTTAATTATTCTTTTAAAAAGCTGCTTTATTAACTAGATGAAGGACAAATGATATATTTAGATGTGCCATTGTAATACATTAATAAATACAGTATTCAAAGTAATATCAAGAAGACCATACAGCACAATGAACGTATTTGTTTTGTGAGAAATATATTTACTGCAGCATGATATTTGAAGTCATTTTGACACAGTTAAAGTGACTAAGGAGAAGCACACGCTGGCTGTTAGTGTTTTTCAAATTTTACTTCCAATCTTTTGAAATTTCGTGGGATCCCTCAAGGTTGCCGGATATCATGGCCGGCCTGTACACTGGTACTGTGAGTGCTGTGAAGAGTGGAGGCAGAACCTCTGTGTTTTTCCCAGTTGATTCTGGGGTTTGTCAAGGGTGCGTTCTTGCTCCTACTCTGTTTAATGCTTGCATGGACTGGGTGTTGGGCAAGGACATGGGGTACAGCAGCTGTGGGGCATCTGTTGGTGAAGATAGGTTCACTGATCTTGACTTTGCTGACGATGTGGTGATCTTTGCAGAGTCAATGGAGGCTCTGATCCGGGCTGCCGAGAGACTGAGTGAGGGGTCTGAGTGTCTGGGCTTGCGAGTGTCCTGGATAAAAATCAAGATCCCGGCCTTCAATGACCTCTTGGGCACAGCCATCAGCAGTGTGTTTGTCTGTGGAGAGAGTGTCGACTTTGTCGAGAGGTTTATTTACCTTGGCAGTGACATTCATGTCTCTGGTGACTTTTCCTATGAAGTTAGTAGACAGACATGGAGAGCATGGGGGTCATGAAGTCACTTGAAAGGGGTGTGTGGCACTCCTGATATCTTTGCAAAAGGATGGAGTTCCGAATCTTTAGAGTCCATTTGTTTCATGTTTTGCTTTACAGTTGTAAGAGATGGATACTATCCAGTGACCTGAGATGAAGATTGCACTCTTTCAGTACTGTGTCTCTACTGTGTACTGCTGATTTGACTTTACGTTGAATGAACAATTGGTGACCAAGTCCCAAATGAGACACATTACCTACATGGTGAAGGAGCATTAGATACGGCACTACGGCCATGTGGCAAGATTCCCCAAGGGTGATCCAGCTTGTTGAGGACCCGAGAGCTGGACCAGGCCAAGGGGATACCCTCGTAACACCTGGCTATGGCAGACAGATAGAGACAAAGGGTGGGACTGGACCACATGTCTGACTATTTCGTCGTGTGATGGGTGTAGCAACATGCTGTATCAGTGCATACTCCCCAACCTGACCTGATTCTTTTGAAAGCTTTGATTTCAAACTGTTCACATTCTCCTTGATGGTCCTTTCTACATTCTACCACCTAGCTGACAGATTTTCTTTGTCATGGTAGGGCTGCCACTTTGCCTTGCTGTGCTAAGATTTCACCATATCCTTGTTATTCCTGAAACACACTTCTTCAGTCCTCTTTTATATATTGTTCAGGCTTTGTATTTCATTTTTTTTACTTTTATTTACTGAGTTTTTCTTTCTTTCTCTGAGATGGCTATTTTGTTTTTTGATAAACTGTTGCACTTTATTTTTACTGATTGTTACCTTTTTGTGGCATCTTTTCTTATTGATCATTTTTTTTTCTTTTTCTCACTAACAGATACCTGTTGCGACTGTTCATACAATAAACATCCCTGACTTTGGTTTATAACTACTTTGCTCTTTATCTGTGTATTGAGGCATCTTGAACGCCATCTGGATCTGTACTACTAGCGAGCACTGACGTACGCCAACGTTTCATGACATTACCGTTGTGTCAGTCAAATGAGTAAAAGTAAAAAGTAAAAAAAATAAGTAATATATATTCAAGGTAAAGTAACCATTCTCAAGGTAAAATTGGCACAGTAAACTAATTTATAGGTTGAAGTCCCACAGAAGGTTTCTCTTTTTTAAGATGGAAGAGTTCACAAATTTGCAAATGTTTCTCAGTGGAGATTTTGCAGTTTCAAAATGTGTACAGCATGCTGCATTTGAGATATCTCAATGAGAAGTGAATAATAAGTGTGCACAATTCCCTCAAAATCTGTCTACTGTGAGCTGAATTGGTTCATGAGGATTAGACAGACAGACTTTTGCATTTGGCACTTTTCACATTATATGCGAATGCACCTAAACATGAGCATATTTAAGCAAATTTTTGACTTTAAATTGATATACAGTACTTAGTTAATCTCAGAAAGGAAATTGTCTTTTCGCATGTCATTTGTGGGTCAGAGCACAGGGTCAGCCGTTGGACAGCGCCTCAGAACAATTGTCAGGTAAAGGGCTTTGCGCTAGGGCAAACAGAGTAGGATCCCTTCTGGCAGTAACGGGAGTTGAACCAGTAACCTTCCAGATACCAGCGCAGATCCTCTATTAGCACAGCCTTAGTTTGTTGATCTGCACATCTTCACATGCGCTAAGAGTGCTTTAGGACTACTTCCACATTCCATTTGTGCTCTGTTTCAGCTCTCTGTTTCAAGGTTAGCTTAGGCCTGTCTAATATGACTGGCCTTGCTGTTCAAATGGGCCTTGAACTGCACATAGCAGTTCTTTTCTTGCCTCTAGACAAATTTCAGATAAAAGAATTCATTTTAGTGAACTATTCCTGTAATGCAGTTAACTGAATTTGCTGTCTTGGCTATTCTCTAGCCTTGTGGTGCCTAGCGTCTTGCATTGTAGACGGCCCTTTTTTATTTTTAATGAAACTACAGAGCCACATAACACATTCTAAAAAATCTGCATTTAATGTGAATTTGAAACCTGGTTCTGACTTTGAAACATAATATTTAGAGAACAGGGTAAAGGAGTAAGCTGTCGTTATTGTTTTGTCTAGCGTTTAATGGCTAGAGGGAAAATGATAAAAAAAAAAAAAAGAATTGTATTCCAAATCATTTACCTTGCTGAGAAATTACTGTTTTTTTCTTGTCAAATAAGGCAATAGTTTTTGATTTTTAAAGTGCTACAATTAGATGTACTGTACATGTTGTATAACTACATATCATCTGTTTATAGGGTATCAGAATTACACAATAAGATGTAAAATAACAGAAAACTGAAACAGTTATATACGTTGAAGTGACATGGGATCTAAAGAAAGCTGGTAGCCATTCATTGGTGGACAAGAACTTTTGCAACTACATTAATTTATTTACTGAACATAGAAGGAAATGATATTATGCTGGGAATGTAACAAGAAACAACCTACAGCAGCATGTGGCAAACCCTGAAATCTTTAATATTTTCTTGACATTATCACTGAGTAACACTTTGAATGCCAGCTGGACTTGACACAAATATCCACTTGGGCACCAGTAGACCTTGAGTGTACAAAGCAGAAACACAGGTGACCTTGTAACTAAAGAAAAATAAACTTAATTTTACAAATCAACAATATTGATCAAGTGCACCTTTTTCAACTTATCAAATCACATGACAACAGAAATGGAATGGAACAGTCAAGAAACTACTGTGACAGAGAGCCAGAATGAAATAAAAGACTGAAAAAGTGAACACAAGGCCCAACTCAGAATATAATAAACTATATAACAAGAACAAGATCATACACAGGATATACATGACAATGACAATAAAAATGACAATAAAACAAGTTAGACAATGTACGCATGGTGCAATATTCAGGTGCGATTGGCAAGTAAGTTCACTGATATGAAAGTTGAAGCATTTCACATTTTTTATTCATTTTTATTATTTTTTTTAGTTATTACATTTTTATGTGTTAAATATTGGGTAGCGCTTTAATTTAAATACTGCAAAAATGCATCTATTACTCATTTCGTCTTATGTAAGAACTTAACATGCACTTCTTTTGGTCTTCGTAACACCTATAAAACATCACTACATAGGTTATTCATTTCTGTGCAGTGTGGCATATTGACATGCTGGTAAAATGAGTTATTAATGTGAAGAATTCACAGGTTTTACACTAAATGTGTAATATCAAGAGTAATGTGTCTCAGTTAAGCCACCTCAGGCCACTCCAAAGTGACATTTTGTTAGTAGGTCACAGTGCAGAGATGAACAGACACTTCATTGATGGTTAATAAGTGTTATGAAGACCTAAAGAAGTGTTTGTTAAGTTCTTGTTGCATGATAGTGAATGAGTAAGAGATGCATTTTTGCCGTACCTAAAGTGTTACACAAATATTTTTATTACAATGAGTCATTTTCAAAAGTAATAGCGATAACAAAATGAAATACCATGTGTTACTAGGTGACTTTAAACAAATGATTTTTAACAGCAGTTTACAACAGAGTTAGAAATATCACAAAGAGCCTTGTGGTGCTTCAGTAAACAGCAGATTGCAATTCATGTGAAGAGAAGATGACATTGACTGATGTGTGTTAGTGATAGAGGGTCTGTGACTAAATATTGTTCAATTTTCTAAAACATAACAGTTTTGAAAGTAAACCCAAAGGAGTAGTATCCAATAATTATAAAGCTAATAATATAAAATGACCAATCAATATTAATATTACATTATGAAAGGAGAAAATGAACTGAAATGAGTTCCACATATAGCTATAAATACAAGTTAAAACACAGTAATTCAGTAAAATAGTATAAATAAGTAAGAACTTGGAAAGGAACTGATTTATTTTATGATGGGAATGTGAATGGTACACAATGGGCAAGAAGATCAGGGGCTTGCTGCAATTGTAGTATATCTGAGATTGAAAGATCAGGGGCTTGGCACCAGAGATCAGGGGCTTAAGCCACTTAAGCCTCTCACCTCCTGTCCATTTTTCTACCAGTCCTCTGTTTATACCAGTTAGGGTAGCTGCACCTTTCCAGTGTTATTAATTAGCTCAAACACCTTTTAATTTCAGGTTGATAATGTCAATTTTTTACAATAATAATCTGCAGAAAATAATTTTAAGTCAATGCTGTCTTATTTATGCTGAAATAATTCCTTTCCCCTTCTATTTATTTCCAGAGAAGTGACTTTTCTTTGTGCTCTGTTAGTTAACTTACCTAAAGCAGCGAGAGAAGACGCTGCTGTGTGAGCTGTTTACACGTGTGCACGCTCTGCCCAGCGACTGACTCACTTGCATTGAGCAACCGAGCGTCCGTCAGACGAGTGAAAGAGGAAAACATACAAGTTCAAGCAACTGCCCTCAAGGTAAAATTGAACAGTAAACTACAGTAATTCCTAGTTGATGTTGCACAGAAAATTTCTCTGTTTTAGAACTTACGAGTTTGCAAATTCACCAATGCTTTTAATAGGAGATTTAGAAATTTCAAAACTCTGTTCAAGATATCTCAATGAAAACTGAACTGACTCAACAAATTTCATTAAAGAATAAGCGTGCCACATTTCAATAAAATCGGTACACAGGGAGCCAAGTTGTCTCATGTGGACAGACAGACGCACAGGCTATTGCAATAGGTGCTTTGTGCATTGTATGTATCTGTGCCTAAAAAAAGAACCCATTCAACATAATGCGGCTGTAGTTAAGACTACAAAGGTTTGTCTAACACCCTTCAGCCACAGTATTTGTTTCTCTAAAGTTTATTTTAGATTTATGTTAGGTAGAATGCTGGATGGTCTTTTGGCCTTGGAACCCGTGCAGATTTTGTTTTTTTCACCAGCCTAATTAGAGTTTTTTTTTTGTTTGTTTTTGGTTTTTTTTTGTCTTCCCAGCCACCTGACCTTATCAAAGGACTCATCTTTGAAGACTTACATTATGAAATTGTATATAAGGATATTAACTCTTCTACTAGTTATATATCTGTTTTATAAGATTGTTTAGATTTCTGCTTTTTTCCTTGAAACTATTTATTAATATTCTTGCCTAATCTTATTTGTTTTTTTTCTTGTAACTTTCCCTTTGACATCTTGTAAACCACTTTCATCTACAATGTTTGTATGAAAATGTGATATAAAAATAAATGTCATGTTGTTGTTTATTTAGTAGTTATCAGTTGTTATTTAACTACAACTAAATTCCTTTTATCAAGAGGCAGTTCCCAAAAGTAATCAGCAGATCTTAATGATGAAACTGCAATTGCACCATCAGACCACTTCAAAGGGACCAGATGGATCAGAATATCTGTTGGGTTAAAAATAGCAAAAACAAACTTTCAGATTATAAAAAGCTAAAGCTATCTGTCTATTTCTCCTGTTTAACCTGAATCCTTTATCAAGGCATACTGGGAAACATCATATCCCCATAAGAAAATTCAACACACACAAAACTCAGAAATTTCAGATTTGACAAGCCCTCTTATGCATATTTTACATGATGTCAGCCACAAATTAAATATTTTAATAGGATAAGAAATGGAAAGAACTGCCTAGAAGACCACCATTCCACTGGTTTCAAAGTCATGTTCTGTAACGTATCAAACACAAACTGGACACCTTAGGGTTCTTGCCACTGACAGTGGGCACATACTGGTGTACTTCTCTGCACCTCTTAAGAGTGAAGTCACATCCTTGAACCCCTCTTGAGGCGCACATTTGGGTGATTTCTCCCATCATGGCGTGCCATCCCTTCCTCATTTTTCGACACCTTCCTGTAGCAGCCAGCTATCCTGATCCTCCCTTGCAGAATGCATTACCCTAATTATAACTATGTTTAAGGGAAATGTCTTTGTAGCCTTTTGTTAGAATTGTAATATACATTTTAGAGGGAACAATTGCTTCATTTCTACTTGCTCACTCTGTCCGCGTGTGTCTACAGCTAATTAAACCTTCACACTCCTGTGGTTCTGCTTTTCTATTAGCCTGCTTGACGAAGTATTACTCCAGCTTGTTTTATGGATCAGCTAGGAGCAGATTACACTTTCACATGCCCCAAGCTTTTGTCTTAACTTACTCACTTAACTATTCCTTATTTGAGTGCTTATTTGATTAAGGAAAGAGGCCTCTAAGCAGGAATTAACTTATTAATTTATCACTACTCTTAAATTTGCTGATGACTTTAGGTCTTCTCCTGATTTAACTCAATTAGAATGTCCTTAATAGAAGTTTTCTTCGGTGAACAGTTACATCCCTCAAGCCCTGTTGGTCTACATGACAAAAGTCTTCTGTGATCGAATTAACTTACTAAATTATGACCCTACTCTATTAATTAGCATACTCCTAATGAGATGACGGATGGTGTCCTGGGGGATCTCCTCCCAGATCTGGACCAGGGCAATACTGAGCTCCTGGACAGTCTAAGGTGCAACCTGGTGGTGTTGGATAAGACCGAAACATAATATCCCAGAGATGTTCTATTATATTTAGGTCAGGCAAGCATGGGGGCCAGTCAATAGTATCAATTCCTTCATTCTCTAGAAACTGCCTGCATACTCTCGCCACATGAGGCCAGGCATTGTCATGCACCAGGAGGAACCCAGGACCCACTGCACCAGCATAGGGTCTGACAATGGGTCCAAGGATTTCATCCTGATACCTAATGTCAGTCAAGGTGCCGTTGTCTATCCTGTAGAGGTCTGTGTGTCCCTCCATGGATATGCCTTGCCAGACCATCACTGACCCCCCCATCAAACCGGTCATATTGAATTATATTACAGGCAGCATAATGTTCTCCATGGCTTCTACAGACCCTTTCACGTCTGCTGCATGTGCTCAGGGTGAGCCTGCTCTCATCTGTGAAAAGCACAAGGCACCAGTGGTGGACCTGCCAATTCTGGTATTCTATGGCAAATACCAATCGAGCTCCACGGTGCCGAGCAGTGAGCACAGGGTCCACTAGAGGACGTTGGGCCCTCGGGCCACCCTCATGAAGTCTGTTTCTGATTGTTTGGTCAGAGACATTCACACCAGTGGCCTGCTGGAGGTCATTTTGTAGGGCTCTGGCAGTGCTCATTCTGTTCCTCCTTGCACAAAGGAGCAGATACCGGTCCTGCTAATGGGTTAAGGACCTTCTACAGGCCTGTCCAGCTCTCCTAGAGTAACTGCCTGTCTCCTGGCATCTCCTCCATGCCCTTGAGATTGTGCTGGGAGACAAAGCAAACCTTCTGGCAATGGCAAGTATTGATGTGCCATCCTGGAGATGTTGGACTATCTGTGTAACCTCTGTAGGTCCAGGTATCGCCTCAGGCTACCAGTAGTGACACTGACCATAGCCAAATGATAAACTAGTGAAAAAACAGTCAGAAAAGATGAGGAGGAAAAAATGTCAGTGGCCTCCACCTGTTAAACCATTCCTGTTTTGGGGTCATCTCATTGTTGCCCCTCTAGGTCACCTCGTGTTCATTTCATAAACACCAAAGCAGCTGAAACTGATTAACAACCCCCTCTGCTACTTAACTGACCAGCTCAATAGCCCAGAAGTTTCATTGACTTGATGCTATACTCTGATTAAAAAGGGTTCCTTTAATGTTTTTGAGAAGTATATATTTCATGCCCCCACTAAACTTCCTTCAATGACAAATTAAAGCAAGATGAGTCAACACTTTTCTAACAGGTAGCCAAAGTGCCACCTTTCCATTCTAATATTCTAATAACCTGCCAGTCTGAGGGCTCACCTTCACACGTTAAAGTTCTGTGTCTCTTGATGTAGTTTGGTTGAGTTTTCTTAATCTTAATTTATTTGCTGCTTTTTGTGATTTTAGAAATTTGTTTATGTTGATTTTGTTTTTTGGCATTTAATTATTTTTTAATTGCTTTGTTGCCTTTCCATCATTTTGTTTTTCCAATTAGTCTTTTTTTTATCAACATCAAATGTTAGATTCCTTGCTCTTTCTGCATGCGATATAAAGGAGTGGAGCCTTCTAACACTGCAGTTGTGGTGTCCACTCTCAGTCTTTATAAGGTTTATGATTCTCCAGTACCACTGCTGAGGTGTTAGCAGCTGCTCTTGTTGTTCGACTCCCAGCTTTGGATTCTCCTCAAGTTTTAATCTTTTATAAGGTCTGTTTTTAATTCATCTGGTTAATGAAAGTTTTGCTCTGGCTTAGGATTTCATTTTTGGATTTTGATTTTGAATATTTTTAGGTTGCTTTATTTTGAGGTCTTTTTGATTGATTTGAGTGCTATTTCTACCTAGTTTGTGAATTCATATTTGAAATAAAAACTTTGTATGTTTTTGTCCTTTGGAGACAGTGATTTTTGAGTATCCCTTCTAATGTTTTTGCGATTTATACAGTAGGTCTTTGCCTGTTAAGTGTGTTAGGTCTCAAAGCTGTTATACTTCGTAATTTTCTTTCATTTTTTGTATGAAACCTACCATGTTTTTGTGAGTTGCTGGACTCATTTTTGTTTTTTTTATATTCACAAGAATCTACCATTAGTTTGTGGATGAGCAGTTTGGTTTCAGTTGTATAAATTTGCTTGTTCCATTTTCACCACCATTCAATCATACCCATGATTACAAAATTTTTTTTTTTTTTTGTGGTGCAAACTGTAGTAACAACTTTAATTATTTTTTTTCCTTTGGAGCTTTCTTGACACAAAAATTGATAATAGCATGAGTACATAAATTATAGTCCAGTTGTGCTTATAGAATATAATTATGTAATTTTGCATTAAGTGTATACAATCGCTGATTATAACTAAACTTAAAAAAAAATAAAACTGCATTAGTACAGCATGCTGTGCAGTGCAAAAAAATAAAAACACAACTTTTAAAAGTAATTAGTTTCAATATATTATATGAATATAAGAAAATGTTTTCTCATTCATTGTGTTTCTATTTATTAACATTTTTAATAACTGATTTTGAAAATGGCTTAATTTTAATGAAATTAAAAATTTTAAGCACTGATGTGAAAATCTTTGAAATTGTTTTGAGGAGTGTTTAACACTGGTCCACATGTAAGAACACCAGAGGTGACTACAGAGGTGGTGAGGTTGTCAATCATTGGGGTCTCAGGTATAATCAGTGTGTACACACAAAAATGTTACATACACCCATTTCCAAGCTCACGTCAAGATTTATAAAAACTAAAAAACTAAACTAGTTTTCAGGGCAGCCTCACAATATATGCCAGTTTCTGCTCATTTTTCAAATGGACAGCACCCAGCATCAAAGCAGTGCTACTGTTTCTGTGCAGTTTCCTTTTCTTTTTTAGATTAACATCCATGACTCAGGCATTATCAAATACATCGAAATTATTTGCGTATCTCTCTATTATAAAAAAAAAACGTGATTTTCTCAGAGAGACACTTTCACGTCCCGCAAGACGAGTCTTTGTGCCAAGAGATTTAACCACGTCCGGGGCCGGAAATAAAACAAAGAATAGATGACAAAGTAGAACATCGTAAAGAATTCAAAAACGCTGACACAGTACACATGCAGGGCAGGTTAGAGATAATGGAAGTAGGAAACTTCGAAAGTCTCAAAAAAAGGATAGTAAAGATCACATTAGCGCAAACAAATGGAAATTATTACTCGGTGAAATAACGGAACAACAAAAAGAGATCGATTATATTATTCGGATTTAAACTTTAAGTTGGAGACTTGTAGATTGTACAATTCATGTTGCCATCAGGGAAAAAAAAAGTAGTGCTTCTTCCCAATAAACCGGTGTTTCTGCGAGAATTAAAAGATATGTTGTTTGGTGAAAGTGAAATCCCGCGAGAGAAATCATTTCTCATTTGTGTGAATGCTAGTGTCAGACATATTTCTTGTAGAGGGAAAGAAACAATATTCACTCACGGCAGTTATACATTGCATTGTCACGATGTAATTCCAAACATGAAATCAAAATTCAATGCAATATTGATGAAAAGGTAAAAGTGAAAAGAGATTGAATATATGGACATAGGTGATATGACAGAAGTGTGCTGCGCGAGATGCAGATCACGCGGCACGGCAACAGCAACTACAACAGCAACAACAACAACAACAACATCAACAACAACAGCAGCAGCAAGCCAGCAGCTGATCGAGCAGAGAGGAGGTAAAAAAAAAGTATTTGTTTCCCATTGTATCACCGCTTAAGAGGGGGTTTCTCCTTGAGGTGTGTTCAGACCCCCTCTTCACAACGTGAGCGGCAGAGACGCGAAGTGGCTGGTGTGTTGGGGGGTTTGGAGAGCAAAGCAAGCAGAGGGCGAAGACCCCTAATCTTTTACAAATTTAATTGATTGTACTCATTCTGTAACAATACAGTCATATGAAAAAGTTTGGGAACCCCTCTCAGCCTGCATAATAATTTACTCTACTTTCAACAAAAAAGATAGCAGTGGTATGTCTTTCATTTCCTTGGAATATCTGAGTACTGGGGTGATTTCCGAACAGAGATTTTTAGTGAAGCAGTATTTAGTTGTATGAAATTAAATCAAATGTGAAAAAGTGGCTGTGCAAAAATGTGGGTCCCCTTGTAATTTTTCTGATTTGAATACATATACTGTAACTGCTCAATACTGATTACTTGCAACACCAGATTGGTTGGATTAGCTTGTTAAGCCTTGAACTTCATAGACAGGTGTGTCCAATCATGAGATATAAAGGTATTTAAGGTGGTCAATTGCAAGTTGTGCTTCCCTTTGACTCCCCTCTGAAGAGTGACAGCATGGGATCCTCAAAGCAACTCTCAAAAGATCTGAAAACAAAGATTGTTCAGTCTCATGGTTTAGGGGGCGGCTACAAAAAGCTATCTCAGAGGCTTAAACTGTCAGTTTCAACTGTAAGGAATGGAATCAGGAAATGGAAGGCCACAGGCACAGTTGCTATTAAACCCAGCAGGTCTGGCAGGCCAAGAAAAATACAGGAATGGCATATGCGCAGGATTGTGAGAATGGTTACAGACCCACAGATCACCTCCAAAGACCTGCAAGAACATCTTGCTGCAGATGGTGTATCTGTACATCATTCTACAATTCAGCTCAGTTTGCATAAAGAACATCTGTATGGCAGGGTGATGAGAAAGAAGCCCTTTCTGCACTCACGCCACAAACAGAGTCGCTTGGTGTATGTAAATGCTCATTCAGACAAGCCAGATTCATTTTGGAACAAAGTGCTTTGGACTGATGGGACAAAAATTGAGTTTTTTTGGTCAGAACACAAAGAACTTTGCATGGCGGAAAAAGAACACTGCATTCCAAGAAAAACACCTGCTACCTGCTGTCAAATTTGGTTTAGATTCCATCATGCTGTGGCTATGTGGCTAGTTCAGGGACTGGGGCCCTTGTTAAAGTCGAGGGTCGGATGAATTCAACCCAGTATCAACAAATTCTTCAGGATAATGTTCAAGCATCAGTCACAAAGTTGACGTTACGCAGGTGTTGGATATTCCAACAAGACAATGACCTAAAACACAGTTTGAAATCTACAAAGGCATTCATGCAGAGGGAGAAGTACAATGTTCTGGAATGGCCGTCACAGTCCCCTGACTTGAATATCATCGACAATCTATGGGATGATTTGAAGCAGGCTGTCCATGCCCGGCAGCCATCAAATTGAACTGAACTGGAGAGATTTTGTATGGAAGAATGGCCAAAAATACCTCCATCCAGAATCCAGACACTCATCAAAGGCTATAGGAGGTGTCTAGAGGCTGTTATATTTGCAAAAGGAGGCTCAACTAAGTATTGATGTCATATCTCTGTTGGGGTGCCCAAAATTATGTACCTGTCTAATTTTGTTATGATGCATATTGCATATTTTCTGTTAATCCAATAAAGTTAAGGTCACTGATGAAATACTACTGTATCCATAAGGCATGTCATATATTAAAAGGAAGTTGCTACATTGAAAGCTCAGCCAATGATAAACAAAAATCCAAAGAATTAAGAGGGGTTCCCAAACTTTTTCATATGATGGTGTAATGGTGACCAGAACGGCCAAACTATTCCAACTACCATGGCTGCTTTGGAGTTATGTTGATTATAAGTTGTACCCAGAGGGAGTATGGGTGTGGGAGGGAGTGTATTTCTTCCTGCCTTCCTCTCCTGTTATTGCTACCAGCTCTTTCCCTTGTATTGAAATTAACAATTTACCCAGTGCCATAAATATCATTATCTGGATAATGTTGCAGTTTGACTGCTGTTTTATAATTATTATTTTTTCTGGATAGAATACTGTCTGTTCTTTGCCAATGAACTAACTGATTTTGGAATTTTTCAGCACTACCATATGGCCAATGTGGCTGTGTGAGATGCGCTAACAAATTCTGGCACAAGACATTCTGTCTCTTTTTTGGTTACCTACCATACCATAGTAAATATTATATTAGCACAATTTCTCATGTTTTCTAAAAATTAAGCAGTGCAACTTATGTATTTTCTAATTATAATTGTATTGCCACTAGTTCATGCTACTAACATACTTCTCTTTGATAAAACTGCAAGAAATGTAGGCAACAGATCAATGAAATAAACAAAAGCATGATTTTTACTTAGGCAGATTTTTAAATATCAAAAACAAGTAAAATGTTTATTTTTGCACAGTATGCAAGTTCTAGAAGCAGAGATGCTGTTACAGTAAGAGTGCTAAGGTAAGGATAAGTAGCTAAGGAGTGTTCACCATACAAGACTATCATTTGAAATTGTTTGTGTATTATCGTATGGTTTGTGAGACTTACCAGGTTCGTTATTTGTGATAGCACACACACACACGCACATGCACACACACACACGCACACACACACACACACACACACACACATACAGAGATCCTAGTCAGACAAAGTTTTGGGAAGTGTAATTTGCCAGTAACCCCACAATATTCCTCATAGGATTCTTTTCATACGCATACATATGGAGGTCCTAGCCAGTCAATTGCCAGTGACTTTGCAATATTCTGCATAAGATTCTCAATATATGGATTCACTGTTACAAACTGTAACAAACCTGAGGGTCTTGAAACACAGATAAGTGCAGCTCTTTTGGCTATATGCTACTTACTAACCAAACAAGGTCTTACTTTTACTGCAGTTGTTGTAAATATTGAGGAGACAAACTCGCTCATCCATTTCTTTATGGACCTTGGTTTGTTGCACTGGTGTACAGTCATGTTGGAACAGGAAGGGGCCATCCCCAAACTGTTCCCACAAAGTTGAGAGCATGAAATTGTCCAAAACAGCTTTGTATACTGAAGCATTAAGAGTTCCTTTCACTGGAACTAAGGGGCCAAGCCCAACCTCTGAAAAACAACCCCACACCATAATCCCCCTTCCACCAAACATTACATTTGGCACACTGCAGTCAGGCAAGTACTGTTCTCCTGGCAGACTCGTCCATCAGATTGCCAGACAGAGAAGTGTGATTCGTCACTCCAGAGGACACATCTCCACAGCTCTAGAGTCCAGTGGTGGTGTGCTTTACACCACTGCCTCCGATGCTTTGCATTGCACTTGGTGATGTAAGGCTTGGATTCAGCTGCTAAGGCCATGGAAACGCATTCCATGAAGCTCTCTACACACTGTTCTTGAGCTAATCTGGAGGCCACACAAAGTTTGAAGGTCTGTAACTATTGACTCTGGAGAAAGTTGGCGACTTCTGCACACTGCACCTCAGCATGCACTGTCCCCACTCCGTGATTTTACATGACCTACCACTTCGTGGCTGAGTTACAGTTGTTCCCAATTGCTTCCATTTTGTTATAATGCCACTAACAGCTGACTGTGGAATATTTAGTAGCGAGGAAATTTCACAAATGGACTTAATGCACAGGTGGCATCCTATCACGGTACCACACTTGAATTCACTGAGCTCCTGAGAGCAACCCATTCTTTCACAAATGTTTGTAGAAGCAGCCTGCATGCCTAGGTGCTCGATGTTATGCCACGGAAGTGATTGGAATACCTGACTTCAATGATTTGCAGGGGTGTCCCAATACTTTTCGCAATATACCTCAACAGCCCTGATAAACCCTGTGGATAAGAAAGTAGCAATCAAACTCACACTTGGCACCCTTTTATTATTTTAGTCTCACTAGATAAAAGATAAAAGACAAAGCATAGAAAATATAAAAACATGTTGTATTTATTAACATACGAGGTGAGACACAAAAATAACTGGACTGTGCTTGGGGCTTTCCTGGAAAACCGTCTGGAGGTTGGCCGGATGTGAATCATAGATCTATCTCCCCTCCTACACACCCTCTCAAACCGCTGACCGGCTAGGTGTATCCTGTGAATAGTTCTGTCAGTATTTGCACAACAATTGCTACATGAGTTACCGCGATAATGTCAGGTGAAAAAAATCATACATCAAATTTCTTGCAAATTTTCTCTTTTTCCATAAAGCAGTTTTTGACTGACAAAAACATTCCTGTCCTCGATCATCCTCCCTACTCGCCCGATTTATCTCCCTGTGATTTTTACTTGTTCCCGAAAATCAAAAGTGACCAGAAGGGAACACATTTTTCTTCAATGGATGACGTGAAGACAAAAAAAGCAAGCCTGTTGAAGAGCCTCAAGCAAGAAGACTTCCAGCACTGTTTCAATCAATGGAAAGTATGTATGGAGCAGTGTAGAGATTGGGAGAGGGAGTATATAGAAGGTGACAAGGTTTAGAATGCTAGAATTCATCAATATTTTTTTTTTACCAATCCGGTTATTTTTGTGTCTCACCTCGTATAACAATACCAGACAGAAGAAAATATAACAGAAAACAAAATATGTAACAAAGTCTTGAAAAAATGACTCTTAGAAAAAGCATACTGAAAATCACGGATGTCAAGGGATGGATGTGCTGGTCGGCTATTTGATTTAGTAATTGGTGTTATTCATAGACTATGCTCTCCGATGTCCAGATGAAATGCTCACGTTTCTCGATCTCTGATGTTACTTTCTCTGTTTTTTTCTTCTGTTGTTTTTAGGTCCCTTGGACAAGCCATATTTATATAAAAATGCACATGTCGGGTTTCAGGACATGTGACATTGCACACATTTGATTGGCTATCTTGTCCTAATGATGAATGTCTCTGATCAAAGTGTTTGATCTTTTAAGTACATAGACACTCCTGCCTTTTTCAAGCTGTAAACTAATTCTGTAATAGCTGGTCCTACAGTGCCCATCCGTTCCCAGGTTATAAATTAATTAAAACAGGTTCTGTGGCATCTGTGCTTATTTCACATTGCCAGGTCATAAACTAAATGTAAAATAAACTGAGTTGAAGAAATAGATAGATAGATAGATAGATAGATAGATAGATAGATAGATAGATAGATAGATAGATAGATAGATAGATAGATAGATAGATAGATACTTTATTAATCCCAATGGGAAATTCACATTCTTCAGCAGCATCATACTGATACAATAAATAATATTACATTAAAGAATGATAATAATGCAGGTGAAAAACAGACAATAACTATGTATAATGTTAAATGTTAACGTTTACCTAAATGCCTAAATTACTGGTACAATACAGAAAGAATGTACAAGAAAGGTTTGCAATGCCTGTAATTAAAGTCCTGTAAATTCAGCTCATACTGGTTTGTTGGAGCAAAATAATTAAAGCTGAATATAAACAGTTTGCATTTCAAAAATGGAAGATGTTCCACACACCAGGACAGTCTGAAAGTTTTGCATAATTAGGATTGCATATAAAAATCTTGAAATGTTAGAGACATGAGCAAAAAGAAACTAAATATCAGCAGTGAGCAGTGACTCACAGAGCTCTAACTTTTTCCCATCTTGCCTGACTTCAGGGATTCATGTGAGAGATGTTTGTTTCTAGTTGTGCCTTGTTGAAAGGAAAAATTTTAGTGTTTACATTTTCAGATAAGCAGAGATGAAGTGGGAATAAGGTTAAGTAACTTACAGGCAGTCCCTGGGTTATATACGAGATAGGGACGGTAGGTTTGTTCTTAAGTTGAATTTGTATGTAAGTCGGAACAGGTACCTTATTTTAATAAATGCTATTGTTGACTGACTGTAACAAAGTGCTCTGCCAATGAATTATGTAGTTTCACCTCTCTCTGACCTTTTTATTATTTCTACTTTATTTTCCATGGTGATGGTTTTTCTCTTCTTTACTGTATCACCAGCATTTGCATCAAATTTGTGTTTCAGAGACATTGTTGAAGGGTGAAGACGAAAGGTTAAGATGAGCTCTTCTGCACAGCACTGTACACGTTATCACAGCAGTAAGGCAACCCTCGTCAGCACGTCTGGTGCACTGACGAGAGACAACTTCCTGCTATGTTCGTAACAGTACAAGCAGGCTTGCCATTGGGAATTAATGGGGGCGGCGAGGGGCGATTCACCACCCGCCCACCACACAGTCACCTCCACTTGTATACAGTATACTGCCTGCAGTGTCCGCCCACCGAAAATGAACAGGGTGCGGCCAAAGGCAGGTAGTGAATCGCCCACCACTGACCCCATTCAACAGGCAGCCACCTGAGGCACATTACAATGCTGCCCCCCACCACCCCATTCACCCTCAATGGCCTCCGTTCAGCCACAACTGGGTCACCGCTTGCAGCATCACCCTCCGCCCACCGAGAACGAACGGAGTAGCTGTTCGAGGAACACTGCAAGGCCGTGTGGTGGGCAGGCAGTGAAACGTCCCCCTCAGCCCCATTCAGCTTCTGTCCAGTCAGGAGCAGTAGCTGCGGTGGCATGGTGGGCGGGCAGCGAACCACCCCATCAAGCCTCGGTCCTGCACATGAGCGGTAACTGCGGCCCCAGTCACTACGGACCCCAGGTCACCACTTGCTGCGCACCCAGCCACCCACTAAGAATGAATGGGGTGTGACCCCCACTACCCCATTCATCAACCAGAGCTGCCCAAGGGATAGTACACTGCGCTAGCAGCAAAACCGCCCTCCTCTAGCCTCCGTCCAGCCACCACTTGCAACGTCCTCAGGCTGATGGAGCGGTAGTTACTGAGGAGCTTGCATCACGTTCCCCAGACAGATGAAGGAGCAGCTGCGGCCCCATTTGTAAGTCGTATGTCAGATGTCCGTAACTTAGGTACTGTACTGTAAGTTATACTACTGGTCAAAATTTTTGAAAACACACATTTCTATTGAAGTTGAAGTAGTTCAAGTCCAGTGAATAAGTTGAAATTGAACATAAATAAGCAGTAAACTGTCAGAAACTAAAAAATGCACACCAAAAACTGAAAAATGATGTTATTTTCAGAGTTATGTAAAAAGGCCTTTTCAAGTAATAAATTAACAACTTACTTTTTCTACAGTTGAAAGTTGAAGCAAACAATTCCTACAAGTATCCCAACATTTGTTGATTACTCACAAACCCACTTTCTGTATAAAAGCAGTGTTGGAACAAACTGTTTTGCTACATTGTATGAAACATTATTTGAAAAATATTTTGCTACAGGAAGACAGACATACCACCTTTGTTTTAGAGAATTTGCAATGAAAGTCAAGGTTTCAGAGAGTATAGTTTCCTGCACCATCAAAAGGAACTTGGAATCTGGAGAAAAATTTTACAGGAACAGGTCTGGCAAATCCAAAGCCACAAAAGAATCAGAAGACAGGTTTTTCAGAGTCACCTGCTTGTGTGACAGGCGCCTCACAGGACAAAAGATTCAAACATAACTTAACAGTAGTCTAAGTAAGCTTTACTTTCAGAGTACATGAAGACATTGAACTCCATACAGTTCAATAAAAACAAAGAAAATGGACATGTTCTAAAGCTTTTGATGATTTTAAGAGTGGCTTTCTTACTGCCACTTGACCTTTCAAACAGGCAGTTCAAAGTCCTTCCAAAGCCACGGCAGAACCAGAAGACAATTTTCTGGGAGTCAACAGTTTGCATGATAGATGCCTCACAGGACAACAGCTTCAAATTGGAAGGCCATGACTGGGAAAACTTTAAAACAGAAGAAACTCATGATTAAAACAAAAACAACAAACAACAACAATTAGTCCTAATTTTATTATGGGTGAAGATCTTCAAACACTATTGCTAAACTGGAAAGCTCAGGTTGGAAATGCACACAAACACTCTTTGGTTTAGACAACAATGCAAGGCCAGTTGGTCCAGCCAGTCAGCAAGACACAGGCATAAAAAAATTTTTACATACAACAAGAAGCCATATTTTCCTAGATAAGTAATTACATTGAGCATATGACAGAAAATTGGATAAAAATTGCTTAAGAAGACAAGCTTAGGGTTGTTATTAACATTTTAATAGTACATTAAATTACTGAGATAAATGTGTTACTTATTTTTCACAACATCTGCCCCTCTAGCCCGTAATGCAAAAAATGCCACCGCTTAGTATACCACTGGAGGTAGGAGGAGAACAGGGAGTATTCCCACTGCATCCCCAAAATACCTCCAATGGTTTCTCTTGATTCATAGAAGAACTGCTTCTACTCCAGGCTGCTCCCACATAAGCAGCTCCCTCACTCTACCACTTTGATGTTATCAAGGGATTGTTGTGCTTTAATGATGTTTGAGATATGCTGTCTTGAACAATGGTTTCCTTCTGGGGTTATGTATGATTTGAAGTAAGGACCAGTCAAAGAAGACTCCCATAGCTAGGTTTGCCAGATGTCTGGCAAAAGGTGGACATGTCTTCCTTTGTGGCTTCAGGCCTTCTGTCTGGCAGGCAAAGTTAAAAACCTAAAAAAATGTCCGCTTTTGCATGTTTATAATATGTGTTATGATTTTGAGCCTATTGTTAATATAACCGCCGACTTTACGAGCTCACACACACTATTCTGATATCTAATCCATAAATAGTCAGTTTGTTTTACTCTTTTTATTCCAGCTATATTTCACAGGTGTTTTTGGTCTGTGATCTAAGTATAGTTACCGTGTATCCATGGTAAAAATGGAGATTGTATTTCTGTTAACCACAAGAAGCATCTGTGGTTGGTTTTGGTTGTTCTTTTAAGAACTTTTGATTAATATGGCATCTACTAAGTGAAAATGCAATAGGAAAACTAAGTATCCTTTATTTGCTGAAGGACACAACAAGAATGAAACAAAGTGTATAATATGCGATAGTAACTTGTCTGTTGCCAACAGTGCCATGATCAGAATGTCATTGTCAGCTAGCAAGTTGTTTTACTTTTATTTGTTTGTAGAGCCTGGTGGTTTTCAGGTTGTAGCAGTATTAATCTGTCAGAATTATAAACTGTAAAATTTTGCAATATATAGTGTGTTGTTCTTTGCCAGTAATAGTTAAAAATCATTTTGTCTGTAACATCTTTGCAGTTCACTGCATAGAATAACAATAATGTGGAAACTGTACTGTTTAGAACAGCAGCTAATTTAACAAATGGGAATTCAGAACTACAGTGCAAAATACCAACACACATTAGTAGTGGAGACTTTATGAACCTTTTTCGATTCGATAATATAAGATCCCAAATCTCAACGTCACAGTGCAAACCTAATACTAGCTTGGCAAACCATGTTTTGCCTTGCATTCAACACTTTCAAAATTTTAATCATGTACTAGAACAGGAAGTCCCACACATACTGACAAACCATAACAAATTTATCCTTTCTGTCTAAAATACTTGAAAAAGTAGTTGCCAATCAGTTCAATCTTACCTTAAACATCACAATTTATTTGAGAAAATCCAGTCTGGTTTCTGCACTGCTCATAATATAGAAATGGCAGCAACACATATTGTCAATGACATTCTGATATCTTCTCATGAAGGAAATTCCACTGTAGTTAAGTTGTTAGATTTAAGCCCAGTATTCTATTTCTATTTACTACACAGCCTGGAAAATGGCATTAGGCTTACAGGCACTGTGCTTGCCTGGTTTAGTTCTTATTTATCAAATCGATTCCAGTACGTACAGAAATGTGCTGACAGTACTCCTTCACTATACACAGAAGTGAAATATGGTGTCCCGCAGAATTCAGTACTTCCACCTTTATTGTTTTCACTTTTCATGCTTCCACTGGAATCTATCATTAGAAAACATAATGTTAATTTTTACTCATACGCAGATGACACCTAGTTAAACCTTTTTTTTTAGACCAAATGATGTTTTTCCATTGTTGTTCTTTATTAGATGTGTTAGTGAATTAAAGGAGTGGATGGATGAGAACTACTGTTTTTGAACACCGCTAAAACAGAAATATTAATTATTGGAGAGAATGATGCTGATTGCAACAATATTTTGTCATTATTTGACTCAGCTGGAATCACTATCAGTTTTATTGAATCCACCTGCAGTCTAAGGGTTATCTTTGACACTAGCATGCCATTTAAATGGCACATTACAAAACTGTCCAAAACATGTTTTTTCCATGTGCCAAGAAGGCACTTTCTAAATTTGCAGGATACTGAGAAATTAATTCATGCATTTATTTCTAGAAGGATTTACTACTGCTGTGTGGTGTTCACAGGATGTTCAAATTGTTCTTTATACAGCTTTCAAGTAATTCAAACTACTGCTACAAGAATTATTACAAGAACAAGAAGATATAAACACATAACTCCAGTTCTCAAGTCCTTGCACTGGCTCCTGGTTAAGTTTAGGGCAGATTTCAAAATCCTCCTTTACTCACAAACCAGAGCACACATTAAGATCTCAAAATGCCAGTATGCTTATGATTCCAAGGATTAATAAAATAACAGTGGGAGGTCGAGCTTTTAGTTATAGGACCCCGAAGATGTGGACTGGTCTGAATGCTTATATAAGATGTGCCTCTTCAGTCTCAGCTTTTAAATCCAGGCTGAAGACTCATACCCTGACTAGAATTGCTGATTAGCTGTTCATACTGCATCTCTGTTGTTTGTCATTAGTACTCAAACGTAAGTAATATGATTTTCATAATTTGTTACTAATGCTCACCTAGTCTGTTTCTCTTCTTGGTATCATCATGTGGCAGTTGGAGCCACTGCTCTACTACCATGTTGTCTGCCTGTCTATGGAAAAATCATCTCAGATAAAGGAGCACTGGAAACATTGGGTAAAAGGGTCCTTTCATCATATTGGCTGGTCCAACACTGACTCAACTGTGGAATGCCCAAGATCTCCAGGACTCTGAACAAATCTGTATCCTCGTATGTGATAGCTCTTTATTTAATGACTCGTATAATCTGTTTTTGGCTTTTTTCCTTGTAGTTTGTACTATTACTATTGTACTATTATAAAGTACTGATAGATTGGCCATCTAGCTATGTGAAGGGGATTACTTGTGTTCTGTTCTGTGTATTGCATAGTATTTACCCCATTTTTTGACACCTATTGCACACCCAACCAACCTGGAATAGGGCTCTCTCTGAATTGCCTTTCCCAAGATTTCTTCTATTCTTTTCCCTACAACGGTATTTTTTGGGAGTTTTTCTTATGTCCTTAGGGAGTCACGGCTGGAGCGCTGCCAAAAAACAGGGCCTGTTAGAGCCCACTGTGGCTCGCATTGTGTGATTTTGGGCTATGCAAGAAATGTTGTTGCTGTTGATGTTGGCTTTAGACACAGAATGCATGAGTATACATTAAAATGCCGACTATTTGAAGGTAACTAATGTTAATACTACACAATAAGCCAATCAACCAATCCCCCATACTGAGAATTAACATTTGTTTTGGATTGTGTTCACTGTAAAGGTGGTACATAAAATACATTTGGTCTGTAACTCTTAACATTCCTTTTATTAGCAACAAAATACCATTTAATGCTAAAACATAAATTAATATATTTTAGAACAAGAATTTTGAACATTATCACTTGTGTATTTTAGCAGCTTTTTTATCCCAGCAAATTGTTTATTGACAGATAATTCATAACGGCTGGTTTACTATGTGCATATTTGATATATAGTATAGGCTCAAAACAATTATACATCTTTATTACTATACTATAAAAATAAGTACAACATTTTACATTTACACACATAACAAGGCATTTTAATGAACATCTGTTGTTACCATTCATTATTTTGGTTCATTCTGATCAGTAACTTTGCATCCACCTCAACTGACGAGCAAGGCACTGCTTCTGTCCATGAGGGGTCTCAGCCAGAAAGTTAGATCTCGCTATTTGAACTTGAAAGGAAGCCTCTCTTAGTAAAACGAAGCACAGATAATGAGTATAAAAAATGACAGAATGAGAACAAAGAGATGCTTGGTAAGTGGAACTGAATGTCCTCAGAATTCTGGATGCTCCTAAAGACCAAAGACCTGTAATTTCTATTTTCCTATTGTTTGAAGGCGTTTGTAGATAATGCATCGCCTGACATGCTGTCTAGGAGATTCCCGAAAACCACCCTACCATTCTCCTTTTCTGTTATTTTTTTTTCTTTCGGTTTCTGTGTAATTAAATGTTATTTGTGTTTAAAGTTTTAGATTTTAATTTTAGTTTTACTGGCACCTTCCTCCAACTACATTCACTAAATTATACATCACTCACACTGCATTTTTAAATTGCTATTTTTGTACAAATGTTCCTTGTATTTGCTGCTTCTTTGTTTGAAATCTTAATAGCTATGCAATCCTAAATTTGATTATAAAGTTTGTGATAAAGTGTGGAAAAAGAGATTTCCTTTTTGTGGCCAGGCAAATAAACATGTTCACTTGTTCAAGCAGACAATGGAAACAACATGCTGGGAGGTGGGCATCATGGAAAAAATGTTCCAACTTCTTGTGTGTGACCATTAGCAAGGTGGACTTCTCCTTAATGTCTAGTGTCCTGGATAACGGACTATCTGTCGGGCCGCAGTTTGTGGGACTCAAGTACGGTGTTTCTGATACAAACACTGGAGCACCACAAGTTACAGTCCTGTCTGCTTTTCTGTTCACTCTGTACATCTCCAACTACAAATCTGATTTAATTATACTGTCCCTAAAACATAATTTGGTACACTGCAGAGAAATGTTGCTCACTTATAACGAGGCTTTTCTGTACCAGCATCTGCAAATATTAGTATAGGCAGCAAACTGAATTGCTGCCTTCATTCCATTAACTTTATTTTGCTTGAACTCACTTCAACATTCCATTTTTTGACTCTTGTTTTTAAAATGGACCACCCCTTGATTGTCGTCATGTCAAGACAACAACATGAAAACATTGTAAAATCCTGAAATCTTCCTGTTCAAAAGAAGGCAGGTGCCTCTTCACCTAATGACTACAGACCAGTGGTCCTTATGTCTCACATCATGAAGACCTTTGAGAGTCTGGTCCTGAACTATAAGTGTTCTCTTATGGTAGACCTCCTAGTTCCACTACAGTTTGCAATTATCTATCTGCTCCACAAGGCTTATTTTCACATGGCAGCTCTGTGAGGATTCTGTTTTTTGATCTCTTCAGTGTCTTCAGTACCATCCAGCCATCCCTGTTAAGGGGTAAACTCAGAGATATGCAGGTGGATGAGTCTATGGTGGGAGTCCTGGATAATGAACTGTGTGTCAGGCAGACCACAGTTTGTGAGACTCAAGGACTGTGTTTCTGATATGGATGTGAACAACACTGGAGCACCACAAGGAACAGTACTGTCTTCTTTTCTCTTTACTCTGTACACCTCAGACTATAAATATAACACCAGGGGCTTCATGCATAACACAGTGTGTAGAATTCACACTAAAACATGGCATATGGACAAAAGCGGAAATGTGTGTACGCACAAAAAAACCCAGATGCATAAATCTAAGCGTACGCCAACTTCCACGTTCTTCCGCTACATAAATCCTGGTCAGCGTGAAAAGTAATGCACGTGCATGCGCCTGCAGCCACTCCCTAACTCCTCCCAGAATTACGCCTCTTTGAATATGCAAATCAATATAAATAGACCTTAAGCTCAGCGTTCTGTGAAGAGACAATGGCAAAAGCACATGGGAAAACAGAAGAATTTCAGCGAATACCAAGTGGAGGCAAGGAAAAACATACTATTTGTTGGTTTAAACAGTGGTATAAACAACAAAAGGTAGTTGATCAAGTGACATAGCGTGTCGTAGAAATTAGAAAGTTGAAGTTCACAAAGTCTCACAGTGCCTGAAATAAAAAAAGAAGTTGTCAGATATCAAAGTTGCCATGAAAAGATGAGTTGTAGCCCACTGCCAGGAGGGTCACATGGAAGCTTATTAGGGTACAGAGAAAAGAAAAAAAATAGACACACAGTGGAAAAAAGCACAGAACATTAATCTCTAAATTTCCACTTTAATCACATAGTTTATTTTGTCATTAAAGTTGAACATCATAAACTTCATCTTATCACTTCATAATCATTTAATTTACTAGTTTCTCAAATGCCATCGTAACTAAAGTAGTACATTAAACGTTTTGTATTATATATGTTCTTCTATGTGCTCTATGTGTGTGAATCACTACACAGAATCCATTATATTCATGATATTACAGCTCTCTGAATAATTTAAATATTGAGAAGTATACTTGATATCATTTTCATGATGATAGGAATTAAAGCATGTATTAAACATGGGAACACGGTGGCTCAGTGATAGTGATGAGCTGGCGCCTCATCCAGAGATTGTTCCTGCCCACCGGCAAGATGCTTGCTGTGCCGTGCGCGACCTTCGATGAAATAGTTTATTGCAGTAGTACTGTCTCTTTCAAACATACTAACCACCAATTCCTGTCCTTCCTTTTCTTTCTCCAAGTACCCAATAGCCACACAATCAGCTCTGTGATGTCAAGCCATCTATAAGCTTAGAACTCCGATTCTTCAAAACTTTTAAGGAACACTGAAATATCTTCATAGTACATGTTTAATTATTCTATCCATCTGTCCATCCAGGGTCATGCCAGTCCCAAGAAGAATACAACATGAGGCAGGAATAATCCCTGAATGGGGCGCCAGCTCGTCGCTACCACTGTTTAATAACAAATCTAATAACAGTACACATTATTTAAATGAAGGTAAAAATGTATCTGTATAATGTAACATATATATATATATATATATATATATATATATATATATATATATATATATATATACTTTACTGCATTTCATCTGAAAAATGATATCAAGAGCTCCAAGAAGATAGTGCCAGGAAATCTAAATTTGAATTAGAAGCCAGTCATTATCATCTGTAAAGGTGCACTCTTCTATTGAATTGAATTGAATTCCTTGATTGTTATTGCATGGTACAATGAGATTCAATATGCAAATCCTCCATAAACTTATTTTCCTATAAAATGGTAAAATAATAATAACACGATAAAAAAAATAAAAAAATATACATATAATATAAAACATAAGTGGCTCAGGTTCTGCAATATCACAACTGTAATGAAAGTTTACAGTCAGGTAATTGTACTTATAAGTACAAACAGTTCTACCGGGAGTACTTGGTGGACTGATTGAGTGCGTTTATAGCTGTTGGGATGAAACTGTTTTTGAACCGTGAGGTTCATGCAGGAAAGGCTCTGAAGCGTTTGCTGAATGGGAGAAGTTCAAACAGACTGTGCGGATGGATGAGGCAGCATGTGCTAGATGATGTATTCTGATTATCCTCTTTCCAATCAGCTGCTGTAGAGCTGAGATTCCACACTCAGATACAGTGGATTAAAATACTTAGTGGGGCACTGAGAGTAACAACACTAAAGCAGCTATAGTATTTGGAATAGTTTGGCCATTCCGTGCACTATTATATTGTTACAGGTTGATTACAATCAGATGCCTTAAACTAAAAAAAGATATGCGGTTAAGATCAGTGTATTCAATAAAGCCGTGTCAGGGATGTGAATCTAAAAAATAAAGGGAAGCACCCAGGAAAAGTAGCACTGCTTTGACACTGGGTGCCGCCAGTTTGCAAAACCAAGCTGAAAACTTGCGTACGGTATGGTTTGACCTGGCATGAGAATGTGCGTGGCTTTACGCCAAGTTTAGTTTTTATACATCATGATGTGACCGTGGATGGAAACGTTTTTGTGTGTACACACCGTTTATACATGAGGCCCCAGGTCTCTAGGAGTTAATATTTTCTTCATGTCTCTGTACTGTTTTTTCTGTGTTCCAGTTTTCCTCTCTGTACCATAGAATATGTAAAGTAACTAACAACTCCAAATCAGTCCAATATAAGGGAATGTGTCATGTGATAGAATGTATGAAATGGTTTGTACCTTATGCCTGTTGTTACTGGTTACTGTTACTGGTTCTACCTCTCTGCAAACACAAACAGCAATAAAAAGGTTCTCAAGATAGATTGATTTTCAGTATTAGCAGATGATCAATGGTTTTTAAGTTTTTGGTTAAGTTTATTCTTAAATGTGTCTCATTTACACCACCCCCCTTTTGTAATTTTGTTCACTTTAAATGAAAACAGTGAAATTCACAGTTATTAAAGTTACAGATTCATACCCTCAGCTGTTCAAGTTCCCAACCAGCCTAATGAGTCCTTGGTTGTTGATCTCTTTTTTTTATGGGTCATTCAGGAGTGCAATGAAACAAAAAGATATTTACTCCTGAGATAAAAATGGCTTCATAGTGCGATTATTACTGTCTGTAACTTTTATGTTTCAGCCAGGGTGTTTTCTTTTTGCTTATTTATTCTTTTTGTTATTAAGTCAAGTCAATTTTATTTGTAGACCACATTGAAAACAACAGAAGTCGACCAAAGTGCTGTGCAGCTTCCATAAATACACAAATACATGCATACTATATATATACTAGGAGGTGCGTCTCTGCTGCTCACGTTGTGAAGATGGGGGCTGAACGCACCCCAAGGAGACACGGTGTTTTCCTCTGAAACCTCCTCTTAAACGGTGATACAATGGGAAACAAATAGAGTCTTTTTTTTTACCTCCTCTTTGCTCGATCAGCTGCTGGCTTGCTGCTGCCGTGCCACATGAACTGCATCTTATGCAGCGCTTCAAACATTTAAAAGCCTGTACAGCAGCTGTCTTTGTCAAATACTCTTTGTCTTTTATTTCCAGGCGTGGTTAAATCTTTTGGCACAAAGTCCTGTCTCACGGGATGTGAGTTCTTGATATTTTTTAGTTTATTATTTAAAAATGGAATAAGAATCTGAAAATCTAACATCACAAGTTCTATAAATTCTGAAAAGAATGATACCAAACATACAGTATATATGTAGGTTTTAAAATAAACTAAATTTAAAGCATGACAAAAAAGTGACATAAAAACATCACATAAAATCGTTGCACAAAATTGTTGCACTTCTAGGCTTAGGATTTTATATATATCTAGAGTATATATATATATATATATATATATATATATATATATACAAGTTCATAAAGTTAAGGCGGTGTTTAAAAAAATTAAATATAATTTTGTATTTTATGTTTTTATTTCTATTTTTTTAGCTTTTATTATATTTGCACAATAGTAATATTTATTATTACTATTTTACATGTTTGCACTATGATCATTCATGTAGTTTATTTAGTTGAAAGCCCTGTCTCCTTCTTATGTGGCGCCAAAGGAGGAGGGGTCACCTGATGATGGAGCAGGGGTACTGGCCCAATATAGCATTTTATGGTGAGCTCCAGGCTGACATGACATGACATTCAATTGCTGATTTTGTGCTTCTTAAGTTATATCCCTGCTATTGTTAAATGTACTGATTTTGGGGCTTGTGATTCTTTTGCTCCTGTTTCTTCCCCTGCCTTTTCTGATCCTTTTTTTATTTGTTGATAAATTCTTACATTTTTTTTTTCTTTTGGCCTGAGGTTTTTCCTGTGTTTTTGCTCTTTTTGATATTTAGAATTTTAAAAAGTATTTGTTCCATTCCATTTTTGGGGTTGTGTAAGCTGTAACACTGTAATTTGAGCTTGGGGTTAGACTGCTTGGGATGAGGCCTATCTAGTGGGCTATAAAGAGGGCAAGATCCTGCCATTTGTGTGTTTTTTTTCTTTTGAGGCCTGCTTTCATTTCATAGAGTTTGACAGGAAACAAGATAGTAAATGACACAGTATACATGCTGTGTTTGCTGGATGGCAGGAACTCAGGTGTCTTCATAATCCTGTAAGTGTACTCCTGACTAGACTAATTAAAAAAATGTTAGTAACCATTGTTATATAAGGCTGCTCTAATTTTATCTAATTATTCCACAAAGAAAAATTGAATTAAATGAGTTTAAGAAAATCTAATATATATTTATGAAAGTATGCATTCCACATATGTGTTTTAGAGTAGAGAATTCTCTACATCCCTTACCCTAAATTATTTTTATGTGTATTTATTTAGAATTGTTTTGGAAGTTATAGAAGACAAGGATTTCCAACTTGGTATTTTGCTGCAGGCTAGTAATTTATGTGCAGTAACCATAAAGTATGAAATGTAATTGGATTATAAATAAAATCTATTTTTAAACAAAATTGTGCACATTAAAAACAGTATGTGAAATTACAGAATGTATCTCTTTTATGTGGATGTGCACTGCATTTCAATTGTTATTTTTTATTTTTATACTTTCTGCTCTCTTATTAAATAACAACGTTGTGGCTTTATTTTAAAATTAAACAGAGCTGCCTAGGCATGAGGGTGCCAAGTTGAGTTGGCATCTTGGAGTTATAGTGTTACAAAATCTTAACAACCGTGACATAGATCAGCAAATTAAAGAATGAGAGACAGAGATAAGTTCTCTGGCACACCATTACAGGTTGAATGGTGGTCTTTCATTATGAAATGAATCTTCAAAGAGATCGAAATAGTGCTGCACTCCTGACAGAGATGTCTGTAGGAGTCCCCCAGGTTGGTAAGGACATCAGATATGTACAAATCAAGAGTGTGGGCCTCTGCTGAAGGCCATATGCAGGAACTCAAGCTTTCTAAGGTAGCTGACATTTAAACCTTTAACTAGCCTTGTATGAGTGTGTTGTCAAAAAAGAAAAAAACCATGGCACCTTGGCCCACTAACAAAGGATCAATAAGGTCAGAAATGGACTGGTGACAGTTAAGGGGTAAAAAAAATAGGTGTTAGCATATGGTAAGCAGTTTTGACAGTTCAGATAGACAATTTAGAAATCAAGTAAAAAATCCTAGATGAAGACTGAGGAAAGTCCTAACCCGTGGTCAGTAAACCCTCTCGGGTAAGTTCCTCTTCTGTGGATTTAAGATCTAAGATATGCTGTGACCTGAAATATTGAATCAAGTAATAAATAGTTAGTGCTTTTCAAAGTAATCAAATAACAAGCTTGAGACCTTTCGCCAGCTGCAACGAAAATTAGAATAAGAAACAGGGAATTGTAATCAACAAAGATAATCATACAAGGAAATGTACTTGATATATCTTTTATATTTTATATATTTTAAATTTAAGATATGGAAAAAAGGGAAGTACTGAAGATCATTACAGAATTACTCTAGAACAGAATGCCCTTCCAAGGCTGGAAGGCTTTTATAAAGAAAAACTATAGTTGACCAGGAACAGTTTATTAATGGGCAGAAGATTAATTATGTGATGGTGTTATGTAAGACAGAAGAGAAGAGATGAATTAATCTCTGTGCTATTGGAATGTACAACTTTTGATTTTCATTTTTTATACTTGCATCATGTTATAAATTATATACATTACTTAGCTTATTATATTTTTATTTGTCTTTATTGAAAAAGATAAAACCTTTTAAAATTAATTGGCCCACATTCTTAAATGTTTCTGATCTCAGAGGTTTTGGGGGGTAAAGCATAGGAACCCAATACATTAGACAGACAAGAGAAGACCTTTTAGTCCATTAAGCTCATTTGTTTAGCTAATTGCTAATCTGTTCCAAAATCTCATCCAGGTACTTCTTAAAAATGTTTAGGTGTCCGCTTCCACTACATGACTTGGGAGTTTGTTGCAGTTTCACAAAATTCTTTCCATGAAGATGTGCTTCCTTGCTTCAGTCATAAAACTTAATTTTCTCTGGTGTCCTGATTCATTATTTAGTCAGAAAAATTCTGCTGGATCTGCTTTATCAGTGCCTATAAAAATTAGGAAGACCTGAATTAGATCTCCATGCAATCTCCTCTGCTTGAGACTAAACAGGTTTAATTCTCAGTGTCTGTCAGAGTGTGACATGTCCTTTAGTCCTGGGATGGACTTGGTGATTGACCTTTACAGAGCTTGAAGTTCCATGGAACACAGAAAATAAAAAATTGAAAAAAGAGAGGAGACCATTCAGTCCATCAATCTCGTCTGTTCATCCAGTTGTTAATCTATCTCAAAATTTCATCCCAATTCTTCTTAAAGGCCGTCAAGGGTTCTGCTTCAACTAAATGTCTCTTTAGTTTGATCCAGATTCCTATAATTCTTTGCATAATGAAGTGCTTCTTGCCTTCAGTCTTAATTGCACTTCCCCTTAATTTCCACTGATGTCCTTGAGTACGTGATTTACTCTTAAGGTGAAAGAATTCTGCTGGATCTACTTTATCAATGCCTTGGAGGAATTTGAAGACGTGGATTAGGCCCCCATGCAGTTTCCTCTGCTCAAGACTAAACAGTTTTAATTCTCTGAGTCTGTCAGAGTAGGACATTTCTTTATGTCCTGTGATGCACTTGGTTGCTCTCCTCTGCACATCATCAAGTGCTGTTATGTCTTTCTTGAAATATCGTGCCTAGAACTGCACCCAATACTCCAGATGGGGGTCTTACAATTGCATTGTATGGTCTGAGCATAGCGCCAGGTTAGGTCAGGTTGGGGAGCATGCACCGGTATAGCACGTTGCCATACCCATCATATGACAAAACAGCTCGGGATCCTGGTGGGACCAGAGTGCTGCCGTGCAGCGGGCAACATCTCAGCACCACACCAGTTCTGATCCCAAACAGGCCTGATCCCATTAAGGATTCCTGCTGTCGTCTCACAGCTGTGTGATGTTTTTTTATGGTGGCTGGAGTGCTAATCCTGCCACCAACCCCCATGATTTCCCTGCAAGTTGGCAAGCACCACTTCATTTATATTTAAATTTTTGGAAAATAATGAAACATTTATTTGCCTTTTTTAACTGCTTCTGCACATTGTTTGGACAATGAGAATATTGCATTAACATAAACCGCTAAATCCTTTAAAGAGTTTACTTCTTGTAAAATTGTGTCTCCTGTTTTATTTTGATAATTAAGGCTGGAAGCATTGCTGTAGGACTCACAAACCATTATATAAGAATTATTTTGTAGTTAATAATTAGCTCAACATGTATGTCTTTTGGGGTGTGGGGTATAAACAGCAATTACAGAAAAACCCACGCAGACAGCACAAGAACATACATTACAAAAACCACGCTGACAATGCACAAGAATTAACATCCAAGACTCTGGAGCTGTGAAACAACAATGTTAACAGTGGTCTCCACTACAATTTGTATTATAATATGCCACTGCAGTGATGCCATGGGGGAAATGATTTATTTCCTTCATACCAATCAGTGATTGAGGGAACAATCAAGCAACTACAAATTAGACAGGGAAAACAAAGCATTTTTCTTTTTTGTTTCTGCACCCAACCTATTGAAGTTATGTAAAGACACTGATGTAAAAAAGAAAACCCAACATTTTCTGGAATAAGAAAACCATAGTTATAGTTATAGCCCTCAGAAGAAGAAAACCTTTGAGAGACACTGTGGATTAAGCCACTATACTGTGCTCTGACTATACATAAGGATTTAGCAGGAGGTGGCCATTCAATATTAGGTTACTCTTGAATGACCACACAAAACCAGGATGGGCCCATCAAACAATTCAAGCAGAGAGATTGTTCTGAATTTGTTACCCTTATTGGTGCTGAAACTGCCAGCATCAGTAAAGCGACAGTGAGAGACAGGTTCAGTGCTGCTGGTCATGGTGCACTACGGCTTTTAGAGGCCCTCACTTCACACCTTCTGTACAACATGAACCTACAGCACGACTATGTCAGGCCACACACTCCTGCTGTGGTCATATATGTTTCAAGGAATGATAGTATTCCGGTGCTGCCTTAGCCTGCCTTTTTTTCTGACGTTAACCCACCTGAGCATCACTGAGATGCTTTTACAACCTCTGGATATGTGAACTTCTGCTAATGATCAGAAGCCTTATCAGAACCTTATGGAAGAAAATTCCACAGCTGCAGATTCGAGATGGGCCTGGCTGCAGATATCTGAGTGGTTATAGCCTCACAATGGACCTCTGCAGCCAGACTCTATTGGGCAGATTCAGAGGTTCTTTGGCTCCAAGTTCCAGAGGCGTCAAGCAGTGGTTGCTACAAAGGGTGGTTACTGAAGAGCTCTGAGACAACTGTTATGTTCACAGATGGTATTGCATTGCTCTTGCATTTGACTTTGTACTGATTTATTTTCTTATCATTCTCATGTGTATATTCCTGTTTCAGAAATTAAGGTTGAGTCTAGCAACAACCATGCCTCTCATTTTCATTTTCAATATATTAGTCTTTCAATGACTATCAGTTATTCTCCTAACTCCTTAGCTTTTGTCTCCCTAGAATTTTTTCTACTTTCAGTATGTCAATTAAATCTTAGATTTAGTATCATGGAAGTAAGCCTTTGGGCACTTAATGTCACCACGAATCTTAAGAGACAATTTTATCAACCTGGTTTCTAGTATGTGATATCAAAATTTGACATGCAAAGAAATTCCATGCAGTGTATAATTTTTTTATTTTTAATTTCAGAAAGACACCGCTTTTCATCTTAACCTCCATGGCGTAAACCCCAGGTGTGACTTGGGATTAGAATTCTATATTAACATGATTAAGCCCAAGTCAGAGTCAGGGTGATGTGTAGTGGGAGGGCAGGTGAGGGGGCACTGGCACACACATGTTGCTGCCGCTCCTCCCTGTTCAACACTTTTCATTAAAATCTGTGTTAACCTTGCACTTTTTACACTTCTTTCATTTTCTTTTGTTGTATGTATAGATAATGAATGCAATTAACTTGAATTTTATTGATTTTGGATTTATTTTTATGGACTTTGCCTTGATTAGGTTTGTAGCCTTGGGGACAACTGAATCTTTATTTGGTTCACTGAATGAGATTTTCTTTTGATTGCCCGCTCCTGCCTGATGCTTGATCTACGAGCATTTTTTCTATGCACCGTGGAGATCTAGGAGCTGGGGATGTTCTGTCTCCTTGATTATGCTGGATTGCTGTCAATTCTTTCTGTATGTGCTTTGACTGAAAACGACTGAGAAACGATCTGATGTTTGTAGTTGCCTGGCTTACGGCTTTGGGGCGCGTTCACGCCTATAATATCCAGTGTTACGTGTATATGGTCGTTTGTTGGAACCTCCGAATTCTGGTACTATATTTCATGTGCATCTTGTAATATCTCCAATTATGCTAGTGCCTTGAGTATGGGAAATGCACTATATGAATAAAATATCTTATTATTAATGTTCTACTTTATAGTGTTAAGCCCAACTAATTCTCAGATCAATATTCTGCTGCCATCCAGTGGATAAAATAACATCATGCTGTAAAAAATCATGAACATGTCTATGGGTTCTGCTACTTTATGGTAACTCTGTGCTAACTCATCAATATTCCGGAGTTGGGCAGAGACTTCAGCCAAAAACACAATAGCAAACAAAAAGTCGTAAAACCAGTTTTAGAACAAACTGTAACTGAACCAGTGCTTGAATCAAGCAATAGTGATGATGATGTGAATTAGTCATCAGACGCTGACTTGGACAGTGAAAGTGACACCTAGGGCCTCATGCATAACACCGTGCATAGAATTCACACTAAAACATGGTGTGCGGACAAAAGTCAAAATGTGCGTACGCACAAAAAAATTCAGATGCAGAAAACCGTGCGTAAGCCAACTTCTACGCACTTCCGCTACATAAATCCCGTTCAGCGTGAAATGTAACGCTCATGCACACACCTGCCACCCCTCCCAAATTCCTCCCAGAATTACGCCTCTTTGAATATGCAAATCAATATAAATATAAAAAGAAGTTGGCAGATATCAAAGTCGCCATGAAAAGGCGAGTCGTAGCCCATCGTCTTGAGTGTCATATGAAAGCTTATTAGGGTACAGAGAAAAGAATAAAAATAGGGACTCAGGGGGAAAAAAATCAACTTTAATCTCAAAATTTCCATTTTAATCGTGTAGTTTATTTTGTCATTAAAGTAGAACATCATAAACTTCATCTTAAAATCTTTTGATTTACTAGTTTCTCAAGTCCCATTGTAACTAGAGTAGCACGTTATATTCTTTGTATTCTATGTGTTCTCCTATGTACTCTGTGTGTGTGAAACAGTACTTGCTTCTTAAACGGGCTTTCTCTTACGCTGACAGGACACAGAATCCATTACATTCATGATATTACAGCTCTGAAAAAAATGAAATACTAAGATGTATGCTTGATATAATTTTCATGATGAAATTAATTAAAGCATGTATTAAACATAGGGCCACAGTGGCGCAGGGGTACTGATGAGCTGGTGTCCCATCCAGAGATTGTTCCTACCTCCCTCAAGATGCTTGCTGCGCCATGCTCGACCATTGAGGAAATAATTTATTGCAGCAGTACTGTCTCTTTCAAACGTACTAACTCCCAATTCCTGTCCTTCCTTTTCTTTCTTCAAGTAACCAATCACCACACAATCAGCTCTTTAATAAAAGTCAGTACGCCGATTCTTCAAACATTTTAAGGAACATTAATATCTTTGCAGTAAATGAGTAATTATTCCATCCATCTATCCAGGGTCCATTCCATCCAGGGTCGCGCCAATCCCAGCAAGCATACAGCGCAAGGCAGGAACAATCCCTCATCGCTTGCGCTGTCCACTGTGTCCAGAAATTTAATTAATAACAGTATACATTATTTAAATGAAGTTAGAATGTATCTGTATAATGTATGTATATATATACTTAACTGAATTTTATATTAAAAAAGATATCAAGAGCTCCAAGGAGATAGCCCTTGGAAATTTAAATCGACCCAGATTTCTCTTCTGTTGAATTTAATTGAATTCCTTTATTTTTATTGTACAGTACAATGAGATTCAATATGCAAATCCTCCATAAACTTATTTTTCTATAAAATTGTAAAATAATAACAACAGCAACAATAAATTGTACTTAAAAGTACAAACAGTTCTACCGGGATCACTTGATAGACTGATTGAGTGCGTTTACAGCTCTTGGGATGAAACTGTTTCTGAACCTCGAGTTCCGTGCAGGAAAGGCTCTGAAGCGTTTGCCGATGAGAGAAGTTCAAATAGACTGTGCGCATGGCTGAGGCAGCGTAGGCTAGATGCTGTACTCCAACAATTCTCTCCGTACTTGACACACTCTCCCGAAGAGCTTTCCGATCAGCTGCTGTATAGCTCTGATTCCCCACTCAGATACAATGGGTTGAAATACTGGTGCACCGAGAGTAACAACGTTAAAGCAACTTTGGTACTGTATTTGGAATAGTTTGGCTATTCAGTGCATCATTATATTGTTACAGGTTGATTATATTCAGATGCCTTAAACTAAAAGATGATATGCAGTTAATTTCAGTGTATTTGATAAAGCCGTGTCAGGGATGTGAATCAAATAAATAAAGGGAAACCACACAGGAACAGTAACACTGCTTTGATGCTGGGTGCCGCCAGTTTGCAAAACTGAGCAGAAAAGTTGCATACGCTATGGCTTCAGCTAGTGTGAAAATGTGTGTGGCTTTATGCAAAGTTGAGTTTTTATACATCGTGATGTGAGCATGGAAACAGGAGTATGAAATATTTTTGTGCGTACGCACCGTTTATACATGAGACCCCTGGTTGGTAGATTTCAACCGGTCAGGTTTCAGTAATACTTGTGTTTGGTGTTGGCTTCATACTACTGCTGATAATCCTGCACCTACTTGCTGATCATTTATGGGTAACTCCAGTCTAAAGATGTACATTAATCATGATTATCTGGACTATTTACAATTTGTTGATATTAGTCTGGGGAAGAAAACAGTTGTTGAACCAAACTGCTATGATGAGCATTGTCTGAAATGTCACAGTATATCATTTGCTTATCACAGTCTCTGGAAGCCTTTCGCTGCAGATGATGTGTGGGTGTTTTTCAGGCTCATTTAGAGTGAATGTCATTTTTAACTCATTAAGAAATACCTGCGTTTCACTAATAACAATAAAGAAGCCTATCATCAAGCAGCAAAACCATGCAAACTGTGGGATATACAGTATATCAGGTAATAATCAAAAATATGCAGAAGGTGTATGTTCATTATTTTGACATAAGTACTGATGAAAGTCTCATGGGTTAGAAGAGAAGGTTATCATGGATTCAGAACATCACATCTAAATGGGCGCAATTTGGTGTCAAGTTCTACACACTATGTGAACCAAGCTCTGGGTACATCTAAAACCTGATACTTTACACCGGTAGAGGAACCAAAAGGGAGGGCAAGCACAGTCAGTGTGACGTCACAACACCATCTGTGCTGTCACTACCAGACCCTTTGTTTAACAAAGTTTATTGTATAATGATTTGACAGTTTCTATATCTCACCTGAACTGCTTGACATTTTACTTTAAAGGCTACTGATGTATACAGCACTGTATGACCAAAACTCCATGATATGCCTGGTGACTCTGGTTTTGTGAACCATTGAGATGCAGCATGGTGCAGTAGCTACGTGGCAAAAAGGCAAAACATTTGCACTCAAGTGAAAGAACAAGAAAGATACCCACCTCCTAAGCACTGTTCACAATGCAGCAACTATCGATGTTCATATCAGGGGAAGTCATTAATCTTGTGCTGTGGTAAGCAACAATAACATAATGGGTGGTGTCCATTCAGGCACTGATATTCTATTCTGTCATGCGCAAGCAACAGAAAAAATATTACAAAAATGCGATATTTGTACTAAATCTGTATCAATACAGTAGTGGATGCTAGACCAGAGGTGTCAAACTCCGGGCCTGGAGGGCCGCAGTGGTTGCAGGTTTTCATTCTAACCCTTCTCCTAATTAGTGACGAGTTTTCACTGCTTATTAACTTTTTCCCCATCACTTTAAAAGCCCTGTTAGAAGAGTTCAGCCCTCTGAAGTGATTCCTTTCTTCATTAAATGACAGCCAAGCAAAAATGAGATGTGAAATGAGCTAACAGATGACCAGCTAAACTGGGGCTTCAAACATCAACCAATTTCACTACAATCACTTTCTTAATGAGAAGCCAATTCTTGTTGTTAATTAAAGCTGTTATTTAATTCTACAGCTTGTTGCTGCTCTCATTTTGCCACAGCAGACATTTCCAAAACTGTTGATTTTCTGTTTTTTCTAAGAACACCATCAAAATGTTTTGGTGACCTGAGAGATCAACCTCACCGAGACCATCACCTTTTCTTTATTTTCAGAGATTATGTGATGGGCATGGGTGAGCTGGTCATGAGGTGGCTTGTTTTATGTCTCACTATTATTTGGCTGCTAATTAAGGAAAAAGAAACAACAAAGGAGCCTGAGTCAAGTGAATTAAAATGATGGCAACAGAAGTTAATTAGCAGCAAAAACTGGTCACTAATTAAGAAGAAGGTTAGAATGAAAACCTGCAGCCACTGCGGCCTTCCAGGACCGGAGTTCGACACCCGTGTGCTAGACATACCTTTCTTACTATATATTGACATTTTGGTATTTATATGCTTCTGTTATACATAATAACATTTTCGTTGTTGATAAAAATTCCACACTTTTGTTTTTCCAAGGTAAACAGAATGGTAAAGAGGTTATGCAGCACAGCCTTGAGAAGACAACAAATCTTAGTTTTGTTTCTTTCTAATGTTTAATCTTTGCTTCATCTTAATCAGTTTTTTTCCACCTGTTTATTTCACAGACATGACAAAAACACAATGTATTTATTGCTATTTCTGAATTGACATTCAGAGCAGTGCATCTGAAGGAATATCAAAAAATTTGCAATCCATTTAGCACATATGCATTTTAATTATAGCCAATCTAACCCCATTCTTTGCCTTGATCTCACTAATTAATGGAAAATACCTCAGTGGAAGATGCCTGGTAAATAGCAACATGCTAGCTGGGTTACAGTCGTGAGTTTATCCATTTTTATTACCTCATTAAGAAGAGACAGAATGGAGTCTACATATTTTGTGGTTTTCACTCTGACATTGTTACACCAGACATTGGCATTTTCCATTAGTAGATCTTGCACTTTTTTTAATTCTTAATTTTAGGTATTATAAGAGAGGACCCCTTAATTAATAATGGATACTGAAGTGTTCAAAATGACCTCTTTTTCCCCAGACTATCAAATAACTTCACCTAGCATAACTTTCTATTAAATTAATCTTATTTTTTTTTCAGAATCTGCAAGTAAGTATCTGCAAGACTCTTTAAAGAGCAATTCCAAGAATAAGCATTTGTCAGATTTTGCAAGGGTCTATCAGAGAATTTATCAGAGAGCAGCACATAGGGAGTAGAATCATGTGTGTAGTTTTTTTGTTAATTGTTTAAGTATATTTTCATTCCTGTTATCATTTTTCATTTTTTGTTTTTATGTGTAGATTACGTGATTGTTGTGTCACTTTTGCTTTGGTGACGGTCTGCAAGCAGCCTGCAAATCATGCATTTTAAGTTCTTTTTGACTATCTTGGCAGCTGTGAGCAACAAAGTGTTTGATTGTAGCATGAAAAATAAGGAAAGGAATTTTAAACTAATTTTCTACTTAGTAAATTTTGAGCCCAAATTGTGATCTTTAATCTAGTTTTGTTCTTTCAGTTTTGGAAGCAGACCTCTGTTTCTGATTTAGGCCTACCCAGCTAGGATTTATTTGTAACAGAGAGAGTCATAATTGTTTCATCAAAATTCACACAGATAAATAATAATATAGGTACCATTAATAAAAATTGCATTGCGCAACCACCTAAAGTTGGATACATATGAATGTCTCCATCCATTTTCTGTACCTGAGTTACTGATGATCTTCGTGCCTTTAAGTTTCCTTCCACAGTTCCAGACCTTGTCATTTTGTACTTTATATCTCTAACATTGCTACACATAAGTCAAAGGAATTGATTTTGTTTTTCTTTATCTTATTTATTTAATACTGTGATGTTTATTATTTTTCAATTTTTTTATTGTGTTAACATTTTATCTATTAGTTTTCTTTGTTCACTGTACTGACCCCTTTATGAAGAACCACAAGGGTTGGGGGCTACTGTAGTGGTGATTAAAGAATGCTCCAAAATTAAAATATGCAAAGAAGAATATACATACTTCACACATTATACTTGTTTTCTGAAACATTATTAATTTTCTTTTGATGTTATGCATTTGTAATATCCAGCATAGTTATAACTCTATGTTATATTATCTTTTAAGGATAATTTAAACTGGATATTTAAAAGGAAAAAAAAACTTTTCTAAGAAGTGTGTATACATTGTAAGTGAAAAGTGTAAAAAGCCCATATAGGCCACATACATGTTGTTGTTGTTGTTGTCCTAGACCTGAGGGCAGAATTTGACACCACAGTATCCTTATAAATCGCCTTAGACAATGGATGGGCCTATCTGGCAGTCTTAAACAGGTAGAAAATTCTTTGTTAGCTGAGGTGATTTTTAGTTTGGAGGTTCATGCTATTGTATACGGTGTAACACAAGGATCCATTTTAGGCCCGCTGTTATTTTTAATCTTCATGCTCCTATTAGGCTAGGTTATCTCAAAACACAAGGTGAACTACCACAGCTATGCAGGTGACACACAGCTTTGCTTGCCTATAGCACCTAATGGCCCTAATGCTCTGGACTCTCCGATCCAATGTCTGTCTTGAATTTCTGAATGGAGAGGTAGTAATTTCCTCAAACTAAATAAGGAAAAGACAGAAATTTAAGTGGTTGTCAAAAATGGAAATAGTGAAGGTCTTAGACGTAATCTTGATGCCTTAAAAAGTCAAGTAAAGAATTTTGCTGTAATCAAACAATCTGACCTAAAATTTAAACAACACATTAACCAGAATAATTGGATTTTAGCTTTCTATCTAAGCAACACTGCAAAAGTTAAACCTCTTATAACATTGTAAAATGCAGAGAAGATAATTAACACTTTTGGTTTTAGTCATTAGTTTACTATAATGCACTCCTAACTGGCCTACCTAAGAAAGATGTCAATGGGTTGCAGTTTGTTTGGAATGAAGCAGGAAGAATCTTAACCAGAAAAAGAAAGTTGGGGTAGTGGGAGGTAGGCCACTGCTGCATTTGATAAGGTATTGAAGCAATATCTCTGAAAGCAAGCTTATGCTTCTGACATGCTTTAAAAGTGCTGTTCTTCTGCATGAAGTATGCTTTAATATTCTATTTGTGATGTCAGAAACATGGAATTAGCTGTATGAGCTCCGAATATCAAAGTCAAGGAAACATTAGATTTTATGGGCCCTACCCAGGAGCAAAGCCTGGAAGGGACAGGATGAGTTTGGAAGAGAGTCAGGTTTGAGAAGAATAAGCACTAATTCACCCTGTAGAAAGAAAGCTTATGGGGTGAGAGACATATTTTAATTTACAAGCCTCACTGATAAGAGGACAATTAAAAAGTCAGATGATGAGCTGGCAAGAGAGGCAGAGAGAGACGACTAGAAATCAGAGCTGACACAAGAAGATGACATGATCAGAGACTCTGTGTAACTGCTAAGATTATGGGCCACCTGGAGTTGAAATACATATGCTGCTTGTGTTGCTGATCTATGTCTACTTTCAGAACTACTGGACAATCCACAATGTAATGGTATGAAAAGTCACATCTCTATTTGCTTTAGTGTATGACTCTAATTATAATATTTTACAATTACAATTAATCCAGACTGCTTTCCTGCTTATACATTTTACACTATTTATTTCCCTAGAATTAAGAAAATGAGTCTTTTTCTCAGCTAGGTCAATGAAGGGTGTTAAGAAATAAACTACAGTGACAGTCATACATGGGCGAAGTCTAAAGCTAGTAGACTATAGTCTTGGGTGCAAGTGCATTGCAACTGTAAACTGTATATTCCCAAATGTTACTAAATGTATGAATGGAGTGGAGAAATGGAAATAATAACTTAGCTGTGACTTAAAACTGTAATCAACATAAAAAGAATCTGAACATCTGAATCTGAAAGTGAAAATCTAACTCAGATCATGACAGCTTTAGGTTTTCTTTTAGGAAAAGAATATTTTTCCTTCCTTTTTACTGATCTTTAATAAATATCAAAATAAAAACTAACTTTTTCTTTGTTTGTCCTGTACCAGAGGTTTTAATGATTTACCTCTCCTCCATTTGGATTATTATTATTATTTTTAGAGTATTGCTATTTAAAGGCTTAAGCTCCATTTTTGTGCCTGTGCATTTGAGTTTGGGGTTAGGCTGCCTGGGGTTAGGCTGCCTGCGGTGATGCCTATTCAGAGAGCGAAGACCTGTAAACAGGGCAGGTCTGGCCTTTTGTTTGTTTTGATGCAGTTTTAGTGTGGCAGGAATCACAGCAGATAATATTTTACAAATATTGGGAACATGTTTTTCCTTACTATTTTAGCCGATATATTTTTGACACTACTTGAAATGTTGCAAAAACTGTAATGGAAATATTTTAACAGAAAAAATAAGGCATTTATTAATAATTTTGGCATCATGTGATAGAATTTTCATCACATGTCTCTCCTATAACAAAATCAAAATACATGACATAAATAACCACATTTCCTCTTGTGTGTTTATAAAAGGACATTAGTAGTTTCATTTAAAAAAAAACATGGCAGAGTGTTCATAATTTTTTCTACGTACCTGTATAAGTCTAATTCAGTGAATATGTCATAATGATGTGCACTTTCAATGTCTCAAATAAATCAACTTGTTGATAAGCACCTGAAGAATATACATGACTATCCTTTACTGTTAATGTAATTGTGATAAGCTTCAATCAGAGGAAAAATAGAAATACATGTAACAGCAAATGCACCACACACCTGCGGGACAAGATGTGCTAAAGAATTGTGGTACGCAATCTCATTTGCCTCCACAATGTTTCATATCTTGATGTACCTGGGCATCATTCTCTCTCAATTGGATGTGTGCACAGAGTAAGTAAAACGTTACAAGGCAACCCCTGATGGACTCTTACTTGTCATACTGATGTACAGAGAGGCACATATTAGAAAAAAAGTCTCTCAGCTGCCACCTAAGAACATGGTGGAATTCAGGCACAATAATACCCCCCCCCCCCCCCCCCCCACCACCATTGTCCTACAGTGACTTAGGCTTACATTAGGGTGCCAGGAGCCACCTTTTCTGGAGAGCCATATTGTGGACAATAATGGTGCACAATGCCTTTTTTTTCTAGTGGCCTGTTTCACTGGTACTGAAAGCCCAGTCAGTGGTTGTGTCACCTGGCCATGCTGCACCCAGTTCTAGTTGCAGTTCTTAACAGACCCACTTGTCCAAGTCTTCACATTTAATTACACAGAGTACAGTGGAAATCTCCTTTGTAGAGTTGCTGGGATTGTGTGTCTATTAACCTGAAGCTTTTACCTCATGTTTCTTTTGGATTATTATATATTCAGTTTGTGAAGTGAAATGATAACATTTGGCCAAACACACACTACAGCAGCCGAGCATTTGAAATATTTGTAGTTGTGGGAATATGGAACAAACTAAAGAATTGAGACAGAACCCTTGACAACCTTTAAGAAGAATCAGGATGAGATTTTGAGATGTTTATTTAGCTAACAGCTACTCTAAGACCGATGGACTAAATGGCCTACTCTCCTTAGTCAATTTTTATGGTCCGTGTTCTTATGTTCTAAAACAAACATCTTGATTACCAGAGATGAACCATTCCCATCTGCAGTTAGGTCATTCATGTCACTGTTTTGTCTCTTCCCTGACTCCACCTGTTCTTTCTTTTTTCTTTGTTTCATGTCCAATCGTAAAATTATGATCTTTTGAATTATTCATCATTTCCATCTGTCCAATTAAGATTATAGCCTATGGGGATAACACCTTCAACCCTGACTCACAATCAAATGATACTACTGCTATTTTAGGTAAGTCATCCAAAGGAAAATAAAAGAGAGGTCTCAGGTCTTTGCTGTGGTGTGGTTTTCAAGTGTCTGGCTACAGCAAGGGTTGCTCTTTGTCTTTCTTGTCTAGATCTCTGATGTTTTTATTCAGGTTATAGTATTTTGCCATTTTTATATGAGTGTTGTTGTCTGGATTGGAATTTGTGAGGATTTTATTTATGACCTAGTTTTCATTTTTGTTATTGTTTTAAGGATGATGCTTTTTGTTACTTATTTTTCTTGTTTACTTGACACCATTTTGTCTGTGCATTGTCACATTCTTTTTCACATTGTCACATGTCTCAGGATCAGTGACCACATTGTTACCTCTGCTATAAATATGGTGGCACAGGGCAGGTTCAATATCCTTTGGTGGATATTCTTAACAAAAGAGAACTTAGTGGTAGTTAGCTTGTTTTGCCAAGTATGTCAGAGCATTAAGATTTTTATGTGTTGGTTTAGACTTCAGTTCAGTTTATGATCTATAATATTTCTTTTCTATATTCTATTTTCCTTATGTTATACATATATGGTATTATTTTGTTATTTGTGAAAGTAAGTCTTCAGCCACTTTTCGAACCACAACAGAGAAAGTGAAAGTGTTAATGTAGACTTTGGCCGATGTATGATCCTTGTTCATAAATTGTATAGCCCTCTTCATATTTCTGGCATCCCGGCCTGAACATAAAACAGAAATCCCACACCTCATCTCAAGTTGCTGTCTCGGGGGTGAACAAGTTAAATCATTCTCATTCCTACACAGGGTTTGGTTTGCACATTTGATGCTTTGATTTTTGATATTCTATACTTATTTGTATGGTTCAAGAGCTCTTAGGCTTAGTTTATTTCCATTTTTAGGCTTTTGTTTATTTTTGGTTTGCATTTTGCTAAGTAAGTTATTTGCTTTGTTATCATTGAAATTTTAACTCATTTTTGTAAAAAAAAATGTCCGAATGAGGGACTGAACTTTGCACCTACCCTAAAGTATCGTGTCATCATCCCTACAACTTGACTAATCAGATTATTTGGCAGGACCACACATACAAACAGACACACACACACACACAGACAGTAGGGTTTTATTATAGAGTAGATCAAAGTAGATAGATTTTCTTTATAAAGTACGCATATCTTCATCTTCACTGTTGACCAAAGGATTTACACAGAATGCTTGGGGTCTTACTGAATAAAATTAGAACAAATCTTTGTGAAAATAACCCCTGTTTAGCATTCATGGTGTGTACTTTATAGATTTTGCAGGCATTAAGTTACAGTATAATAACACCTGCTAATATAGTGAAACCTTCCCTCCTGTAAAGCAGCAGGTAAATATGGAAGTAAGTGGATTTTATACTCTTTTCAATTTGAAATCACCTGTAATATGACTCCATATTTAATCCTGGCAAAGAGTGCACCACTTCATTCAAACTCGATCATTATATGCATTTCTCTGTGGTTAATCTGTTAACAGCTGACACATATTGATATCTGCTTCTTGCAGAGTTATTCACATTTTTATATAACAAATCCATCTGTTGAGCTTTTAATATAAATGGCTATCATTAACTGCTTTCAAAATACACTCAATCAATTGTCCTTTGTTTGGGAAGGTGTCATTCATGGAGTACACCATCATGTTGGGCTTTACATAACAAACAAGTATGCATTTCAGTGAATAGAAGAACTTTTAATTGCATGTTAAAATGCAGACCAAATGTACATAAGTAAAGAATAAACACAACAGTGCAGCAGACTAGATGGACCACCTAAAAAGACAGTATGGGGGCACACAGCTGCATCTGGCTTGTTACCGAGGCCCTAATGTATGGCTGTAATTTGTAATAGTAGGACAATGTTGTACAGCTTATATATTTTTACTCAAGAATAAACTGAAAATATCCCTTTGGCTTCTCGCAGTTTTTCTTTAGCTCCAAAAATGAGTATTTACTGCAATCATTTAGTAAAAATTTCAATTTGCTGAATTTTTAATGATTTTGTTTTCATTGTGCTTCCAGACTAAATTTGATTTTGATTTTTTTTTTACTTTTTGTCATTTTTACTTTTACTTTTTTTACTAGGAGCTCTGGAAGTCTGTTTTTCATTTTTGGAACAGCTTTAGGATATTCAGAGCCTTGTGGTTGGGGGCCACTGAAGACCCCAGTCTGATATGAAATCGGTCCCACACAAGACTTGAAATAGCAGAGCTAATGGGCAAAAAACCAATATGCTAATAATCTGTGTCTTTGAGTATTCTTCTGACCTGGATTAAACAGGTTTGAAAACTAATGCATGGAAATTTAAGTCTTTATTTTTAATTTTACATTATAGCATTGACTCCAGTACCAAAGCAATTGAAGTTTAACAAAACTGAAAATTACTACTGCATGAATGTAATAAAATCCTGCTTGTAATTTTCTATTTTCCTTAGTCACACATGAATAGGAAGACATTCGATATGCTCTGATATACAGTAAATTAAATTATCAATGATGCTTTTGTGGGAATTGCATTTGAATTAGTAGCTTTGGACAGTACAGTGAGAAAACTGAGCTTTTGAATTTAATTAGCAGTCACTTGTAATACATTTGTGGGTTATTTAAAAGTGAAAATTGTATTGTTTTCAGAGTTAAAATCCCATTCCCACAGTTAAAATCTTAGTCTCAATGTAGTCTATATATAAAAGTTCCCTTTCTATATCAGCAGAATGAGTGGCATTGCCAATGAGTAATGCAAGCAGTGAGGTGTCTGGCAGATTGCTTCAGCTCCTCATTGAGAACATCGCCGTTTGTCATGGTTAGTTCAGCAGCCCGTCCCAGTGTAACCTCTCAGGCGCACCCAGACATTTTTTCTTTCAACCAGCACAAGAAACTTCTTGACAGGAATTTGCTCTTTGGCCATCACATAACAGATGTCCAGCAGCTTTATCACTCTTGCCAGCTCTTCTTGGCAGGTATGGCAGAAGTCTCGATCTAAGTAAAATAAATACTGCCTTTTTGTATTTTCTGTGCTGTAATGTAATTTCTTTCAAACTTTGTATATTCTTAGGGCAAAGTAAATTTGTAAAGATAAAATAAAAGTTTTTCAGATGACACAACAGCATAGATTTTTTAATAGTAGTCATTCAATATCTACAAAATTGAGGCTTAAAAACACTTAAAAAAAACCTCAGTGATTGAAATAGGCCTCAATGTCTGCACTCTCTAAAAACCTGAGGTCCATAAAATATCTTAAGGGAAAAGAGAACTATGGAAAACAACTGGTGCAAGAAACAAAAAAGTACTTAATAAAATATATTAGGAAATCATCAAAAATATGGCAAAATAGCAAAAGTAACCCAAGAATCTATAATCAAAGAATAATCAAATAATTATGCAAACATTCTAAAAAAATACAAAGCAAAACATTTAAACTTTTTACTAAACCAGACAAACCAAAAGTGAAAAAAAACACAAGCCTTTCATTAAAAAGTCAAAAACTGGAAACAAAGCCAAAATCCTAAAAATGATAATCCAAACAAAAAAGGTGTAAAGGCCAAATACTTACAAAGTAGAAGATCTAAAAGGGGAGCTGAACAGTATGATCAAGGTAGCTAATGACACAGCATGGGCATCTCTAGCCTGTAAACAGGTCAACTCAACTGCTGTATCAAGTGGGTCGACCCCCTTAGGTTCAACACACAAGCTATTACAAATACAAATAGAATTTATAATAGCAGCAATTACTAACCAATAACAATGCAAAATGAAATCTTTCATGCAAGAATAGAACAAAAACTTTAACACAGAAAAAATCTCAAAATAACCAATAAAAAATAAAAAGACAAAGTATTATAAGTGAGACGAGGAGTGGTGACTTGAAACCAGCCCAGTGTGGTGAATTGTTGAGCATGTCCAGCTTGTCCATGACTGATCCCTGCCTTTTGCCTATTGTATTGGATAGGACCTCTGGAGATCTGAAAGTAAAGGGATGGAGAAACATGAAAATAATAAGGACAAAAGAGGTTTTACAAATCAGAGGACATCATTCAGTCCCAAAAGCTCATCCACATACTTTTTAAAATCTGCCAAGCAATGACAGATAGTAAAGGCTACACAAACAGGTGAGACCAGAGTCAATTTCACTCACCATGATTTACAGACAAATTAATACATTTGATTAAAGGCAAGTACTGGCTTATAAGCAAAATGTTGTCTATAAAATAAACAAACAGCTATGTGGCTGAGAAGGAGGTGTCTGTTTGAGACAAATGTGCTTATGCAGAAACCTGAAAATACCTATGCTCTCCAGGATCTAGAATGCTCTCCAACTGTGAAACCTTTCTTTATTTTCAAAGCAATTTGTTTTTATATATCACACTCTCTATTGACATTTCAGAGCATGGTACACATATCTGAATAAAAACAGTGTGGCTACCTCATAGTTCCAGAGTGCTGGGATTGAGTCCTGACCTTGTCTGTGTGTTCCTCTTGTGTGGGTGACAGGCATGAGAGGGGCATATCCAGAGGTACAAGACTTTAGCAATAGATTCCCATATCTAAAACTGCTGTGTTTATATAATGCCTTTGAGGCAGATGTCCTGACATTTCTTCTTTAGGAAGTTTATACATCACATTTAAAATCAGACATCACTGAGCAAAATAAAAATTATCAAATTGAAGGGAATACCAAAATATAAGACAAAATATAAGGTGGGTTCAGTTGTACTCAGTTGCACTGATGCTTCTTGGTAAAACAAAAACTTAAACTAACAAAAGTAAACTTTAATTACTTACACGCTCTACAAAACAGAACTAAGAGTAAAATAATTTATTAAAAAAGTTCAAATAAAAACTATACATCGTTAAACTTTGTAAGTGGACTTTTTAGCCATCAAACAGCACAGACTCAGGGCCTCCACAATACCGAGGATGACAAGAATAAAACAAAAGCAAATCAAAACACCTCATATGCTCTTTATGAGTCTGACACAACTAATTGGAAAGGCAAACAAGCATTTTTTCCAAAAGCCAAGGCTCATTGCAATAAAGCCCAGGTGATAGGAAAAATCTCAGCTTCATTTCCAGTTAGTTTGGCTCATTACAGAACATCTGGGCAAACTGCAATGAGAAAGATCTTGTAGTTTAACTGCAACATATACAGAAGGATGGCTAAGGTATTTTTGAAATGTTTGCCTCAAGTGTGTGAATGTACTTATTATTCATGCAGTAATTTTTATCATCAGCATTGTGTGTCTGTCATAAGGCTCTGGAAATATTTTGTGCATTTTGTATACAGTTTTTTTTTTTTACTTTCAGAATCATTAATGTTACTTTGTTCATGTCATTGTGATGCCATGTTGGTTTAATGTTATTTAATGTGGGATGTGTCTTTTTTTTCACATTTCTTAATTGTCGCTACTGTCTTGTTTGAGATTGATAAGCTGGTCACTGCCACATGATTTGCGTTCATGTGGTCATGGTGTTGTGAATATTTAAGATGGTCGCACAAGGGCACATGGTGTTCCAGGTATTTTTGTAATGAAATAAACCAAATGGTGATGTAAATCATAGTGTACTTCGGGAAAAACATTTCTAATTATGGTCAGGATCTTTTTTATTTTCAAATACAACTGTGCCTTAGGTGGTCTGTGGTGGAGGGTGACTTTTTAAATAAATAGTTTCGCCCCATATAGTGCAGGCTCAGAATGGGCATGGGTGTGCAAGATGGCACCACTTCGGGGTTGGTTGCAGTAACTTGGCCGACAGCACACGCACACACATGCAAAAGTGAGCGGATCGGTCAGGTGCCGCATTCACACCTCAAAGTGTACGAAGGTTTGCACATGCGCCCAAATCAGGCCAATCAAGTTCGTATAAAAGGAGCCTGCAAGGGACAAGAGGAAAATGAGATCAAAAGAGGAAAAAAAGAAACGGATAAAAATAAAAAGGCTCGAGAGAACGGAGGTTAAAAAACAGAGAAAAGAGCAGGAGTGAGAGAGAGCAGAAGGTAGATGGGAATGTAAGCATCGGAGGAGGAGCGTGTGGTTGGCACTCAGGGGGGCTGAGAGTTACTCCTGTGGAGCAAGGGAGCAGGAGCAACATTACTTCAGTGAGACTCCCCCACTAGGTTGGGGATTGGCAGCAGGATTCCAAAGGAGATGAGGCTCAGCCGTGCCCCATAGGATGGGCATAGGATGGGCAGTGGGGACCTTATCAGAACTGAAGGTTGGTTGATATCTCTCCGTGCTGCAAGATCTGAATAGAATAAGCCAGAGAGACATTCACGGACTGAAATTTTTATAAGAAGATCACTGCCATGTTTTAACCTTGTTTTTATGGATTTATTTATTGGATTTTAACATCACATTCACTTTGACTTTTTATGGATTATTTATTTATATGTTTATATGCAGCGTGCACTGCACTGAGAGTTTGTTTTTGCGCTGAACACTGCCATGTACACATGTCAATTCACGGTCAAACACTGAGCGCTATTACTGAACTGTCACCAACACTGAACTGCCACAAATGTCACAAACTGTCACAACTGTAATGTTAATGTAATGTAAAGTTAGTGTTATGTTAATGTAATATTAATGTAAACTGTAATTTTGGATTTTAATAAAAGCACTGATTCACTTTTGCACCTAACCCTTGTTTGGATCTATGTGTCATCATCTGCCCGGCTCATCTCGGTAATGTTATCGATGGTGGCAGGTTCAAGAGGCTCCTGGAAGACACCAGTATAATGGAGCCAACCCGGACCATCACAGATTGTCTCACACAGATTGTTTCATCTTTAGTGTAATGACACACAGCTTGTTTATTGACTATCCTATTGTTTTATGCTTTAACCCTTCTTGTCTTGTCTCCCAGTCCTTGTAAGACATTTCTCTTTAGGGATAAGTGTTTTTATTTATATTTTTGATACAATAATCAGGCTGCACTATATCCATCCTTTTACATTTCAGGATCACCTTCGATTAGAACTCTACTAGCTGACAGATAGATAAAAATGATCTTACCTATTTATTTGTCTTTTTTGTAGCAACCTTCCCTGTTTACCTTCAACAGCCCTATCTTATTTGCTATAAACAATGGCTGTGGTTTTATTCTGTATAATGCTCAAGGCCAGTTCATTAGGGGGGCTCACTGTGGTACAATGTGTAGTGGTCCTACTTCACAGTTCTAAGGACCAGTTTCCTGCCTAGTCACTGTTTGTGTGGTGTTTTTATGTTATCCTTGTGTTTATGTAGTTTTTTTTCTCTGGGTGTTCCAGTTTATCAAACATCCCAAAAACGTCTGTGGCAGGTTAAAAGTGACTGGTACAGTAGGTGTTTGTCTTTTAGTAAGTCGAGTGATGAAATGGAAATCCATTCTTGTCAATTCTCTGTCTATTTATGCTTTTTCTTAGGTATTCTTTTTAGGCACTCATGAGGAGCTAGTTTTTAAGGAAGCTACTCATGCTGACCATGTAGAGTTAGAAAGATGAAGCTAATCCTTGCAGAGTGTACAGGTACAACACCAACTCAGTTTTATCTGTTGCTCCTCCAGGTAGCATTTAGGGTCTCGTAGGATTGTTTTCACAATGTGCTCTTCCCTTTTCTTTGATGACTTGATAGCATACTTTGGTGCCTTCAGTAGTTTTTTGCTTTTTATTTTTAATGTCTGCTGAGTCATAACACAGGAAAAAACAACACTGATACAAAGCATTACACTGAGATGATACACAAGCAGAACATGATCCACATACAGGATGCACTCTTTAAAATGCCCATTTTCAGGAGAAGGTGTGGGGAGTTTTGAGGAATATTTTGAATTGAGTATTTGGGTAGAATTATGAAAATACACACAAAATACAGGAAAACTGCTGAACAGTTTAATATTGAAAAAAGTTAATCTGGATGGTACCAGAAAAAAATATAAGTATTAAAGATATTAATGTCATGTATCAGGTTGAAGCTATGTGTATTTTATGTTTTTCTGTTGTTGTTTGTTAATTTTGAATTACTTTCTTCATGTTTTTACCTTATTTCTTTTGATTTTGTATGTGATGTGATAATGGCGTGTTGTCTCTTGAAACGTACTTATGCTCTTTATTCTTTATGGGTGGAGCCAAAAGAGGCGGGGTCACCTTGATGGCACCTCTCCTGGGTCCTCCCTCTGGCTATTTTATTCTTTTCACGTTTGTATTAATGATTCTGATTATTTTACTGGACTGGGTTTGTACTTTGTTTGCTATGGATTGCCTTCTAGGCAGCTACTTTTTGCCTGTTTTTGCTCTGTTGAGATTTTGTGCTTTACTGTCTATTTTTTGGTAATAAACATTTAACTTGTAAAGATTCTTTGTTGCCCTTTTTGTGCACAATCTGCTATTTAACCTTCTCCTTGAGGGGCTTTCACTTTATTTTTGAGATATTTAGTTTTTTTTTTTGCCAGCTCCCCGTTACTGGAGCCTTAGGGGCCTGGCTGAAGTCAGATAAGGCTCTGTTGGGAAGACCAGGTAAGATTCTGGCTTCATTCCCTGGCTTCTTTTGGGAGCCTCACAACTGTTTTGCCTTGGAAGGAATTATCAATTCATAGCAATTAAAAATCAAGTTCAAGAGGATTTTCTAATATGAGAAATACTAATTATATTGATTAAAAATGTCATCTTTATTTGAATCCACTACATCCATTAAACAGTGTCATCTCCAGACAGAGGAGCAGTTTCAGCGACAGACTGCTGTCACTGTCCTGCTTCACTGACAGACTGAGAAGATCATTCCTCCCCCAAACTATGCGACTCTTCAATTCCACCAGAGGGGGTAAACGTTGAACATTATTCAAGTTATTGTCTGTTTTTTACCTGCATTTTTTTTTTTATTACTCTTTAATTTAATATTTTTTGCTGCTGGAGTATGTGAATTTCCCCCTGGGATTAATAAAGTATCTATCTATCTATCTATCTATCTATCTATCTATCTATCTATCTATCTATCTATCTATCTTCATACAGTAGGAAAAAGTGTTAATTATGTTTGGTAGTGAAAGAAGATACAGTTAAAGAGCAGCAAAACTGAAATTGTAGTTCAGAGGGGAAAGCTAATACTGTTAAAATTCAGTATGTTTTGCCAATTATAATATTTGTTATTAAAATATTAATGTTCATGTCATTACATGATAAAATTAATACACATTAAATATTTTATATTGCAACTACAATAAAACTATTGTTGAATGATAGTGACTTTAAAAACCTTTTGATCCTGGTAATAAAGTTCACTGAAAATTGAATTCTGTGTTCTGTTATGCTTCTGAAGCTTTAAACAAGGCAACAAAATAGGTGAGCATAATGTTTCTAATGGTATATACGTTTAAAAAAAGTCATTTATAGAGTTGTCTAACCTGGTTTATATATTTAACACTAACTCAGTTACTTGTCGTGGCTCCTAGGAAGCCTAATATCTAATATTTGATATAATAAATAAAGGTGAAAATCAAAGTTTATAAAATATAGTATTTGTTAGATGATATTTTACTGCAAGGAAGTCATTGATTGATGTACTATTGCAAGTTTTTGACTAATTGTTGTTCATATTTTCAAAACATAACTTTTGAAGGAAACACTCAAAGGAAACTTAACATTAATATTGAAATCTGTCCACAAATGTGTTAGCTGCTGACATGACAGCAAAATCCAGGGCACCTGCACAACTCTGCTCTGCTAGTATTTCAATAACTTGTATTAGAGATTTGTCTTATTGTCATACGTGGCTATTGGACACATAAAAAAAGAAAATATACAGGGTAGGATTCAAAAGTAATGAGCCTCATTTTGTTCTGACGCGAACGTACCTCGCCGCGCGCACCACTTGCCAGCGACGGTGGGTGTTGGCTTCACAACGCAACGGAGCTCCCGGAGCGGTAGGATCGGCCTTGACGGGAACCCCTGTGCGGTAGTGCGTTACATGGCGGAATGGAAAGTTCGTTAGAGCAACGGTACGCGTTGAAGACGATCATCCACTACGAGTTTGTCCTGCAAAGACAGACCGTGAATGCTGCTTACTACTTGGAAGTCCTGAAAAGGCAGAAAAGAAGCGTCGCACGCAAGCGAAGGGACATCAAGGACAGCTGGAAGCTTCACCACGATAACGCGCCCAGCCACACCGCCTTCATCGTGAGCGCCTACCTGGCCCGGGTGAACGTTCCGGTGGTCCCCCAGCCTCCCTACAGTCCGGACGTGTCGCCTTCTGACTTCTTCTTGTTTCCGCGCTTAAAATCAGCGCTGAAAGGAAAACGCTTCGACTCGATCGAGGACATCCAAGCAAATGTCAAGGCAGCCCTTGCAGCCATCCCGGAACAGGCCTACGTGGACGCCTTCGAGTCATGGAAAAGCCGCCTACAAAAGTGTATTGATGCAGGAGGTGCCTATTTTGAAGACTATTAATTAGTTGTACCGATTTGCTCAATAAATTTGTCTTTTTGAACAAAGGCTCATTACTTTTGAATCCTACCCTGTACACATTGAAATAACTTCCATCATGATAAATGTAAAAGAGTAAGTTAATCAGTATTAGAGGACTCACATAATGTTTCAGTGCTTTATGGTCGACAATTTAAAAAATTTGTACAGGATGATCTATTAGGAATATTTCAATGAAACTAAAGTTTCCACACAAATTCCCCTGAAGAATGCAGGTAGCAGTTGAGTTGCTTCAAATGGAAGGACATACTGTATGTACACGATAATGACGACATGTAGTAAGTGCTTCTGCATTTTATATCAGTGAACCTACAAAGTGATGAATGGGGGAGCACATACCAATTCATATAAATTTCAAGCTCTTTAAAGTTACTAAAATTATCCATGAGAAAAACAAAGAAATTTTAAATTTATAATATTGGAAACTTGAACTTTGCTGTGTTTAAGTTTTATTGACAGACATCAGAAAGGTAACGTGCACTGGAAATAACAAATACTTGAAACTGTGACTGGGCATGTACTTGCAATAATAGTGGGGCAAAAAAGTATGTCTTCAAAATGAAAGTACTTTGTAATATGAAAAGTAAAACAATGTGAATAAAGATGTTGATTCTGATTTTGTTACATGTTCACAATACAATTAGTTTTGAACCCTTGAATTTCTTAATGATTTTAACTAAATACAAAATCTCCCATTATGGATCTTTGCAATTTTTTTAATCTAAAGTTGACAGTTGTGGCTGGTCACGTTATAACCTGTTACGTATCTCTGTGAGCAGGCAATCTGGAAAGCTTAATGTGAACATTAAAAAGAAAGGATCCAAAAGGTTAAAAATCCCATCAAACCCCCACCTCACCAGATTGTATGCAGTGGGAATGCCCTGCCTTGAGACGTGTATCTCTCAAATCTAGATTCACTCCCAATCCTGTAACAGCAAGATGGGACAACATTTTATAATGAAAAATCTCTTATCCTACATTACATTGCTTTCATGAAGACTCAACTTGTTCAACCAGCCTTCACCACACAATGGGAAAATGTCTTGGATTATCTTAAACTTGAAAAAAGTGTAATTCTCTTTGTAAAGAATGGATCGAGATTGTTTCTGAATGTAGGGAGTATTCATTGATGAGGTTCTAAAATAAGCATTTTACAACCCTTTTTTGTGGCTTTAACACACATGAGGAACGACATTAAACTGGGCTGTCTAAGCATAAAAGTCTGAATTAGACAGAAGAAGGAGGTTGTGTTTACAGTTTGATGGAATCTTTTTTTGGGAACACAATGTCTCTATTAGTGTATAGTTTGTACAATTACTGCATGTCTTTGATTCAACTGTGTGTTTGTATTGTATTTTCTTAATAATAGTAATATTATTAATAAATTAATAATAAAGAATGAGATTAAAATAATAGTTTATCTGAAATCTCAATGGTCTAGTGGCTTTTGTGCAATTAAATTCCATCGGTCCATTGAATTTTTAAAATCCATTTAACCTTTTTGCAGTTTAAACTGTTTCTCAATATTTTACAATTAAGCATTCACCTTAATGAATTAGTGTTTCAATGACCTGTAACACTGCATTGTAAACTAAATGTCAAAATTTCCAAGCAGCACCTTCAAAGCAAAATCTTGCAGTAAAGTAAAACAGCCTGGCCTCAAACTCAATAGGCAGACTTAATGGCCTACTCAGGCCAAAGAATGGGGCACATGCTTTAAATATCAGAAGTTTAAAATGTCTAGAAAGGATGAGGATGAAACTAGAAAAACTCTGGTCCCAAAGGACAACAAACACACACACACAATATATATATATATATATATATATATATATATATATATATATATATATATATATATATATAAAACGTCTACGTGTGGACGTGTGTGGGTCTGTCTGTCCGGAAGTGCAAGGCTACAGCATGAAGCTCAAAGAAAGTGACTCTGTCACCAAAGTGAAACTGCTGCCGCTAATACACAAGCAAGGCGAGAACATCAGCAAAACGAAACCTCAGAGGAGAGAAAAACTTGCTTAGCCGCTGATAGACAACTGAGGTGAACACGTCAGCAAAACAAAACCGACGAGGAACCACTAATACACAACCGATGCAATTGACTGATTAAAGTGCCAGAATCCATGTTTTTAAGAGCCCGGGCTTTTTCAGCATGGGTTTACACAGCTAGCATATATGTATGTGTATATATATAGATATATATATATAGATATATATATATATATATATATATATACGGTGCATCCGGAAAGTATTCACAGCACATCACTTTTTCCACATTTTGTTATGTTACAGCCTTATTCCAAAACGGATTAAATTAATTTTGTTCCTCAGAATTCTACACACAACACCCCATAATGACAACGTGAAAAAAGTTTACTTGAGAGTTTTGCAAATTTATTAAAAATAAAAAATTGAGAAAGCACATGTACATAAGTATTCACAGCCTTTGCCATGAAGCTCAAAATTGAGCTCAGGTGCATCCTATTTCCCCTGATCATCCTTGAGATGTTTCTGCAGCTTAATTGGAATCCACCTGTGGTAAATTCAGTTGATTGGACATGATTTGGAAAGGCACACACCTGTCTATATAAGGTCCCACAGTTGACAGTTCATGTCAGAACACAAACCAAACATGAAGTCAAAGGAATTGTCTGTAGACCTCCGAGACAGGATTGTCTCGAGGCACAAATCTGGGGAAGGTTACAGAAAAATTTCTGCTGCTTTGAAGGTCCCAATGAGCACAGTGGCCTCCATCATCCGTAAGTGGAAGAAGTTCGAAACCACCAGGACTCTTCTCAGAGCTGGCCGGCCATCTAAACTGAGCAATCTTTTTTTTTTTGCTGCACTTTTTTAGTAAACATCACAATTCACAAAGAAAATGTGAAATTTTAACAGAACACATTTACTTTCATGCAAAGAGCATCACAATTACTGCAATGCTGATCATTTTACACACTGCCAATGAACTATAGAAACTATTAAAAAAAAACTACTGCAGCAATCAGTTACCCGGTATGTACAAGGTGCAACTGACACCATTGATGAAATTCAGTAAATCACCAACTGCTCTTGAACTGGCTGCACGCAAGCACACAGAGGCGAATGCTGATGCTAGCAGGCTAGTCTAGTGCAGCGGCTGAATCCCAGAGACAGTGTTGCTGCAGTGCTGCCGGGGCTGGCAGTGGTCATGAGCTGGCTGCTCAGCAAATATACAGCACTGACTGATCAGCTCCGCCGTGCTCACAAATTGCTCTGTGAAGCGACTGTAGCTGGTTGCAGCATTCAATGAATATATGTCGCTGAATATTTTCAGCCCCTATATGCTGGCAAATTGCACTTTGACACAACTCTAGACGGTTGTGGTGTTCAACGAATGTACTTTGCCAAATATACTCAGCTCCGGCGTGCTGGCAAATTGCAATGGGAACTGACTAGAGCCAGTTCTGGCGGTTTAAGGGTTAATAAAAAAATCACAAAACAGGAATCCAGAATGCAAATGCAATACTGTAATTGTGAATCTTGTTATTTTTTAGACTTTATATCAATTTAATGTGCAATTTTGAGTTTGAGATTTTTTTGCGTGGGTGTTTGCTTATTTTTATTTTTTGACGGAGTAATCAATCTGCCACCATTTTAGTGAGGTCATTTTAGATTTCTGTGGCCATCTTTGATGTGGCTTGAGCAAATGTTTTTGGTCATGTGACCCTGATCTTGTGATGTGTGATGTCATCACTTACAACATATATAAAGGTGGTGGTATAGCCTTGGATTATCCTAGTTTTGGGATTTTCAAAGCAAATCTTTGCTGTTTGTGCATGCGCGTGCTTGAGTTGCTGAACTGTGCTCAAGTTTTTGACTGTGATTGTTTGTTTTTTTTAAATATTACAAGTGTAATACATAATATATCAATAAAACAAAATTAGAAAAATAGACTTCACTATGGGCGGCACGGTGGCGCAGTGGGTAGCGCTGCTGCCTCACAGTTGGGAGACCTGGGGACCTGGGTTTGCTTCCCGGGTCCTCCCTGCGTGGAGTTTGCATGTTCTCCCCGTGTCTGCGTGGGTTTCCTCCGGGCGCTCCGGTTTCCTCCCACAGTCCAAAGACATGCAGGTTAGGTGGATTGGCGATTCTAAATTGGCCCTAGTGTGTGCTTGGTGTGTGGGTGTGTTTGTGTGTGTCCTGCAGTGGGTTGGCACCCTGCCCAGGATTGTTCCCTGCCTTGTGCCCTGTGTTGGCTGGGATTGGCTCCAGCAGACCCCCGTGACCCTGTGTTCGGATTCAGCGGGTTGGAAAATGGATGGATGGATGGATGACTTCACTATATTGTGCAAAGACTGAAGTCCAGTATTTGAGAAAAATTAATTACAAGAGGAAATGATTTATAAACAGCCGTCTAATACACTTCAGATTTATGACATTGGCTTGATAAGATAAGTTCCACAAAGAATCTTTATAATTGAAGATATTTATTAACAAAATAAGAAAAATATAACAAATTGCCCAACAAACAAATAAGGAGTTGCAATCTCTAGCAAACATGTTCCAATACACTAATCCAAAGGCAAATCCAAAGAAAAAGCAATACTCAGAGTGATTCTAATTCAAACACAATGATCCACTGCTGAGCTCCCCTCTCTGCCTCAGTATAAAGCCAGCTGGAGCGCCCAGTAGCAGTGATGTCAGGATGGCCTCACTCGGAACACACGGATTGGATGCACATTTAAAGGCACAATGCATAAATGTTAAATCATTAGCAAAAATAAAAAAATGACATTAAAATAAGAGAAATAATTCATAATTAACAAAAAACACAATAAAATTACAATAAATACAGGTAGAAGGATAAAACTGTGTCGTAACCCAACAGTTGTGCTGGAGTTAATTATTATTCCTATCAAGCTGGAATGAAATTTTTGAAGTGGAAGTGTCTACTTCCGTAGTGGATGAAGTGTCACAGCTTTGTATTATTTTACTAGAAGAGCAGTGTAGTGTATCATGTGGAAGGCTGACCAAGTGCAGCAACCTCATTGAAGTAGAATTTTAATAATAGGTTCTAATTAATTTGATTTCTTCATATTGACGTGAACAACCATTTATGTAATTAAATATAATTGTGATGATATATTTGTATTAATATTCTATTTCTGTGATTTTATAAGTGAAAGTGCACTGAATTGCATGACAACTGATTATACATATTTTGTGTGAGTGCTTTTTTATTTCTCCTTTATATCAGAACTTGACTGATTTTATTCACAAACACATTGTCAGCAGAGGAGACATTTTGAATGTCTGATTAACCTTTAATCTATAAGGCTACTGAGTGTTTATATCTAAGTAATTGAGTAGTTGGAAGTAATTTTAAACAGAGTACCTCTTACAGTATTTCAAATCTCCATAGCTGTCATGCTAACAGACACAGGCTTGCAAGCAATAACCAAAAAATTGAACTTTATTACATTTGCAGCAAGCCTTCAATCTGGTGTTCATCTGGGATATACTTTAAGCAGGGAAAGTTTAACAGTACATGTGGTGAATAGATTTTGTACCTTACCCATCACAATTTAATCCATTTGAGCCTCAAAAAAATAGATGAAAACTTTTAATCTCCTTTTGCTTTTTCAAACAAGAAACCATTAGCAAAGAAAAGGTGAATACAGATGATCATGCTTTATATAAGTGGTGAGATTAAAAATACAGTAGAGGAAATAAGTATTTGATCCCCTGCTGAACTGTTAAGTTTGCTCATAGAAATGAACTGTCTCTAATTTTTTTGGTAGTTTCATTTTAATAGAAAGAGACAGAATATCAATCAAAAATTACTTACAAGTTATAAATTGATTTGCATATCATTAAGAGAAATACGTATTTGATCTCCTACAACCCAGCCAGAATTTTGGCTCCTACATATTACAATCAGTCAATTACAGATACTCCTGATCTCAACTCGTTATGTATAAAACACACCGGTCCACAGGATCAATTTCTTCCATTCCAACCTCTCCACCACCATAGGCAAGACCAAATAGCTGTCAAAGGATGTCAGGGACAAGATTGTAGACCTGCACAAGGCTGGAGGGGGCTACAAGGCCATCAGCAAGAAGCTGGGTGAGAAGGTGAAAACTGTTGGTGTGATTATTCAGAAATAGAAAAAATATAAAATGACCATCGATCGCCCTCGGTCTGGAGCTTCATGCAAGATCTTGCCTCATGGGGTGAGGATGATCATGAGAAAGCTGAGCAATCAGCCCAAAACTACACTGGAGGAGCTTGTTAATGATCTGAAGGCAGATGGGACCACCACAGTAACGATATTTAAGCTGGCTGCTCCATGTAGTCACCATCTGAGTTTGACTACTTCTAGGGCAATTTAAAGCGTTTCACATATCTAATTATTTGGCTATGACCTTATGACTATTTCATGACATAATTGCTTCATCCATAAACCTTCTGGAATCACTTCTAAGGAGATTCTCTCATTAGAACAGCATCAAGTTTACCTTCCAAGAAGTGTTCTTTACTTCAGGCTGCTCAAAGAAGCAGACATAATGACAACTGAATGGCAACACTTGGCAAATAAAAGCTCAGTAACCACTATTAGGTATTAGTTGATCCAATATTTGCCCTCTGACCAACTTGAATTCACTCAGGCAAAGAAACAAATAAGGTGTTAATAGTAAATAGTAAATGCAGCAAAATGACTGATCCCATGTTATCTCCATATTTTTTGTAAATTGGCTAGTTGTGGAAGTCTACTGCAGATCACTTATTCTGCGTCACTGCACAGATTATCTCAGAGAAGACGCCACACTCGGTTAAATTCCTTGTTACATTCAAGAAAGTTTTTCTGAAGTTTTCCAACCTTGGGACATGGAGTAATAACCTACTGAAGAAGCTCATTTTGAAGTGGGTACACTGCCAATAGGAAAGGATATTCAAAATTAATGAAGTGATTTACTTATTCCTTGACCTTTTATAGTTCTGCACTTTTAAAAGCACCCTAAGATGATGCTAATAGAGGAGAGGTGCTATATAAATATGACTTGGCTGCGTATCATTAGACACTGAGCTGTTTAATTCTTCATAGAGTAAGCCATTAACAAGGGTGCTGAAAATGTACTTGAGATGCAATATTTACTTATTTTTCTTTTTACAGAAATCAAAATCAAAGACTGTTGTTAAGACATAACATGTTCTGTTTTACAAAACAGAGTGGGAGTTCATACTGTATATATTTGGATAATCTTTATATGACTGTTTTATTTTTATACTACTTGAGACGTACTTCCTTAGCAAAAAATAGGATGCCCTAGATATTTACATATTTCTTTAACAGTATTCTCCATCTGTCATTGTTAAAGTTAAAATGATTCCATCTTCTAGTTTAAAATGTCCAACATATTAGTTGAAAATACATTTCACAATAATCAATAAGGTGTACTTTCCAGATGACTCCCCGCCATCAGTAGACTAAAATTAAGTTGTTAGTTTGATGTGAATCAGGAGAATTAAAGAAGAAAAAAAAACTGATTCAGAGTTTTTTTAATCAGGTAAAAACTTCCATTGATAAACATGAAAGATTTTACATTATTACATTATGCAAAAACTGCGACAGGCAGAAGCACACCAAAGACAGCAAATAAGCAAAGTGTCCCTCACTTTCCATCCTTGTTTTTCCATTGAAGGTCACCATGGGCAAAGTCCCCTCTAAGGAGGAGCAAAGCAGGCAGCATCATGCCAACCAGCTATCCACTATCTGCAATCCCACTTCACAAACCCACATGAACGCTTAAAAATGTTAACAATTTGACAACACAAAACTCTTCTTTTTGCTTGCAATGAAATCTACTGCTTGCAGCCACCACACACCCTCACGCCCCAGCTGGATGATCTGTCTCACCCAGGACCCTGTTCAACCCCTTAGACGGTCCTGACTGTGGCAATATGCTAAAGTCGACAGACCATTGACCTTCACTGTCGATCTACTACAGCTTTCTTGGGCTAATGATTAAGAAGAACAGGGCCGAGAATTTCTATAACCTGTCACCCCAGACAATCCATTCCTGTCACAGCAAGGCCCCTTAGCAGCTCCTGGTGATCCACATTGGTGTCACCTTTATTATTGTTGTGTGGCTTTGTGTTTAGATCTTGATGAATTCTTTAATACATTATTTTAGAATATAAAACATCTCCTAGTCTTTCATACAGGATGAATTATAAACCTGTATACTTTAAAATTCAAGATAAATCACATCAAGTATGAAAATTCTGATTATTAATAGTTAAGTTGATTGGAAATGGAGCTAAACCATTATAGGCAAATGGGATTATATTAAATAACTTTACCATAGTGCTATGAAAAAATGAGAAGAATGTATTCTTTTCTCCCTTGATTCAGCCTGCATTAAGGAGCCCAAGTCATTTTCGGTGTCCATTCCCTAAGGTCCACATTTAATCAGTGAAGTATATTGCTTGAGCTCAGCTGAAGTATTATGCTGTATCCAATACCAATATTTTTAAGTTTCATGTGTTGGACATACAAATTGGGTTTAACACAAATAAAAATGCCTAAGTTAAAAGAAATGTCACTTCATGTCATTTAAAATTGTATATTGCTTTTGAATGTATTTAGAGCCTTTTCCAGAACAAAAGTTTATTCGTTACGACTAAACTGACTGCCATTGACTGTGAGAGTGATGGGCCCTGTGATGGACTGGCACCATGGCCACAGTCCTCTTTGACCCTGAATTTAATTCAGCTGTGGAATGGACAGTAGGGGGAGCCAGCTTGTTGGTCGAGATTTAGGGGACTCTGACTGTGTCTGCTTTGTGTGACTCCATATCGACAATGTGGCTGAGGTTCTACAATGAGATGATGGGCAGCTGTTGCTGTTTTTCATTTATGTTAATTAGTTTAAACTTGTATGTATTTGAACAAATCAGAATCCTCATATGTGGCCATTTAGTGAGTGGTATAATCTTTTCTTGCATTTTGAGTTGAGAGTTGTCACTATGCATTGTCCCTGCACTTTGTGAGGAGTGCTGTGCAAGAACAAATTATTTTGTATTATTGTATTGTATTCCTGAGGTGGCCATGATAGATTGGCCATCTAGCTCTGTGTTCTGTGTTGTGTGTTGTTGGAAGGCAATCTCTCTCTGAATTGCCTTTCCTAAGATTTCTCCCATTTTTTTTCCCTACAAGGTTTTTTTTTTTTTTTGAAGTTTTTTTTTGTCTTCTTAAATTGTCAAGGCGGGGGTGTCAAAAACAGGTCCTGTTAATGCTCATTGAGGCACTCCTTGTGTCAGTCTGGGCTATACAAGAAATGAATTGCTGTTGTTGTTTAAGCAAGTTTTTTACAGTGCATTCATGCTTATAAAGAAAAACCTTTGAATCGTTTTGAATTTGTGGAAGGAATTGGAAAACAAAATCATTTCATGGCTGTTTAAATTGTTAACATTGAATATTATACAGTAAAATAAACAAAGTGGCTAACATAATGAAAGAAGAGTAACTCATTCCCTACGACCTCTTAAATTTAAAGTTGATTGTGCTCCTACAAATGAATCTGTAAACGCCAAAAGTACTATTCTTAAGTCAATATTCTGTCTTATTCTTCTTCTTTTGGCTGCTCCCATTAGGGGTTGCCACAGCAGATCATCTTCTTCCATATCTTTCATTCCTCTGCATCTTGTTCTGTTACACCCATCACCTGCATCTCCTCTCTCACAACATCCATAAACCTTCGCTTACACCTTCTTATTTTCCTCTTGTCTGGCAGCTCTATCCTTCGCATCCTTTTCCCAATATACTCAGCATCTCTCCTCTGCACATGTCCAATGTACTCATTTGTAATCCTATCCATCCTCGTCACACCCAATGCAAATCTTAACATCTTTAACTCTGCCACCTCCAGCTCTGTCTCCTGCTTTCTGGTCAGATCCACCATCTCCAACCCATATAACATAGCTGGTCTCACTACCATCCTGTAGACCTTCCCTTTCACTCTTGCTGATACCCGTCTGTCACAAATCACTCCTGACACTCTTCTCCACCCATTCCACCCTGCCTGCACTCTCTTTTTCACCTCTCTTCCACAATCCCCATTACCCTGTACTGTTGACCCCAAGTATTTAAACTCCTCCACCTTCACCAACTTTACTCTTTGCATCCTCACCATTCCACTGACCTCCCTCTCATTTACACACATGTATTCTGTTTTGTTCCTACTGACCTTCATTCCTCTCCTCCCTAGAGCATATCTCCAGGTTCTTCTCAACCTGATCCCTACTATCACTACAGATCACAATGTCATCAGCAAACATCATAGTCCATGGGGACACCTGTCTAATCTTGTCTGTCAACCTGTCCATTACCATTGCAAATAAGAACGGTCTCAGAGCTGATCTCTGATGTAATCCCGCTTCCACATTGAATGCATCCGTCACTCCTACAGCAATCTTCACCATTGTCACACTTCCCTCGTACATATCCTGTACAACTCTTACATACCTCTCTGCCACTCCTGACTTCCTCATAAAATACTACAGCTCCTCTCGAGGCACCCTGTAATATGCTTAAGTCAATATCCTGTCTGAAGCTTCAAAATGGAATGTTCTCACCTCTGTACCTCTAAGATGCCCTTTTGACTTTACATTCTCAGCCCACATCTCACATATCCTGACTAGCATGCAATGATGTCCCTTCTTATTATACATAATGAAGTGAGGCTCTATAAAGGTTCAGTGATGGAAAACCACTGAAGGGAGCAAACAGGATATACAAGTCCCCAATGTATTCTCTATCCTGAACAATATTACAGACACAATACCTTGACCAAACAATGATGTATATCTGCCATAATATGAGTACTGAATAAAGAAAAAATAAAAGAATAGATATCTATTACTCCATTATATTTTTAATTTGCAGCACTGAGGAGTGTGACATAGCTCAAACATTTTATCAGAGTGCTGAAGAATTCTTTTCAAAAGATGTTGACAGCAATCTCACAGTTTAGTTAACACATGATATGTGAATATTCAAGCTGATGTAATTATTTCCATACTGTAATATTTGTAAACTCATGGTGATAACAAGTACTCCCATGCACCCCCTGGGAAGGAAAGTCCAGTGAGCTTCATGTATAAAGCTGTGGGGTCACTTAGACATAAAGGGGCCTGTTTGATTGCAATGCCAAATTCAATTACTGTAACCTTGCATCTCTCTTCTCAAGTGCCTCCCAAGAGTCAAAGTTTCACACTTTGGGTTGATTTTACTTTTTCTTTTAAAATTTCATTTATTTATTAAAAACTACATTAAAATAAGTCTTTAACTTGTCAATAAGGAGTATAAAACTGTATCTTATTCATAACAGATCACATAGATGTTTTTTGTACTGTTTTGAAACATTTTATTTATGCCCTTGATTTTAATTTGCCTATAGCTTAAACAATTTGTTCTTGTGTGTTCATCTCTTGTAAAATTAAATTTTTAACTTTCTCAAAGGGAGATTACACAAAGCCTTATTATTCCCACTTATTGATCCTTTGAATGGGTGCCCGTGGAGTAAAGGCACCATCAGGACGTCAGAGGGCAGGGAAACGTCCCACTGAAACCTCTAAGAGAGCTATGCTGCCAGAGAATGAAATGCGGCAAGTCCACCAGCACAAGAGTAGGAGATGCACATTGGACACAAGTATGCCATGTTTCACCTAGACTCGAGAAGAACCACACTCCAATAAAGTCTGAATCTTTGTGCTGAGTGAGGCCAGGAAGGGCCTTAAAGACACTGTATGACCACCCATCTGACATGGCAGCAATTGAAGCTTCTAGCTGTGTAATAGGGCGCTTGGTTTCCCATTTAGGGTTTTGTTCAAGGAATTATGGGTGGAGCACAGTAAAGCTCCTCTAAGAGGACAAGCAGCTGGAGGGCAACCTTAAAGACCTTGATACTTTCAAGGGTACCTGAAGGCTCAGGAATGGAGGGGTGCCAGAAGGCACATGAGGAAGGACTAGCCTTTTCTTTTTGCATCAAAAAAACAGAAAACCTTAATCTTAACTGTGCCAGTCCATCACAGATTATCTAATCTGAGAGAAAAAAAAACAAATTTCTCACTGTGTGAATATGGTTTATAAATGAAATGTTCTTGGCTTTGTTGATTCTGATTGTGTTACAACTTCTGCTTTAAAATATTTGGTGGCACATTCTTACCAAATATGAGGATCTCCTAAATTTCTGACTATATTGTAAGACAAAAGAATAATGAAGAACAAAGCACCATTCAGTACTGATTTTATACTCATTCATAAACCTGTGAGAATTTTCAGGTACCAAGAATTTGCTCAGAAATTTCTTTTGCATATGCACTTCTTGATAGGAATTTAAATTCCAGAAAGGCATTAACAAGATTACCTGTTCATTTCATTACACTGAGTATAGGCTCAGAGCGCTTATGCAAATTTACAGCCATAATCCAAAAACAGCAAATTGCTAAACACAGCAACAGTAACAAAAGTGGAGTTCTTAATATACAGAGAAAACAAATCATTGACATAAAAAAATCAAGGCAATATGAAGTTCATTGCAAAAAAAAAATATGGCAGTTGACAAAAACACCTCCTTTTAATTAACTCTGTGCAAGAACACAAATGAGATAACACTGCGATAAGGCACACATGTCTTAAAGTTGTTAACCTTCTGAAACAAATCACTGCAACCTGCCTGCCTAATCAGCCATACTGTAATCTGCTTATTTAGAGACGTAGAGACGATCCTGGATGGGACACTGGTCTATCACAGAAAACAAACACACAATGCGCTATTTTGAAGTCACTAATTAATTAAATTTGTACATTTTTGGGATGTGAGATGAGTACTTATGCAGATTCTGTACAGGTAGGGCCCTCTACAGGATTCAGACTGTCAATCTTATTTATTTAGCTAATAGCTAAGCTGTTCCAATGTCTCATCCAGATGCGTCTTAAAGTTTCTGCAAGTTTCTGCTTCAATTACATTTCTTGGTAGTTTGCTCCAGATTCCTACAACTCTTTAAATAAAGAAATGCTTTCTGGCTTCCGTCCTAAATGCACTTTCCCTTGATTTGTATTCATGTACTTGAGTATGTAATTAACCATTACATTGAAAGAATTCTGCTGGAGCTACTTTCACAGTGCCTTTGAGAAGTTTAAAGACCTGGATTAGGTCACCACGCAGTCTCCTTTGCTCAAGACTAAGCAGGTTTCATAATCTGAATCTTGTCCTTTAGTTATGGATTGCATCCGGTTGCTCTCCTCTGCACACCTTCAAGTGCTAATTTAGCAATGGTGAAATGCAAATCTCTCTTAAAAGAGTTTTTGGGGGCTTTAAAGTTTTTTTGGGGGGATGAAAAACAAGGACTATTGCTTTTAAAGCCTAAACACTTCTTTGTTTGCTGTATTCTTTTCTGTAAATATAATCCATACCACACCGTGAAAATCAACTTTATTTATGTCTCTCATTCACTTCACCATGCTTCATATTTTGTAAACAAAGACATAGAATAACACACAATCTCACTACATGCCAGCTCCACTAACACTAACGCCACACACACCTCCAGTGCGTTTACTTAACGATATGCAGATGTCTAGTGATTTGATTTTTGACTAGAGATCTTTATTTAAATACTAAACAGCAGGCAGATGTATGCAAAGTAAATGGAAGAAAACACTTATAGATCGGAACTAAGCACCTGTCTTTCTGTGTGGATGGCACAAATTTACTGGAAGCGAAACACATTTTATTTCCTTTTTTTCTTTTTTTTTGGTGAAGTGAGACACGGAGTTTTGCTGTAAATTTTGTAAGTTACTCTACCTTCCATTAATTTATTTGGAGATCACTATAAATGTATTCAGTTTTAATCTTTTGATTACATTCCAAATGCTGAAGAAAAACTGAAAAAAGCAGGTACAAACTTTTTAGAACATTAGAATAATCTAGATAAAAACAGGCCATTCAACCCAAAGCTCGACAGACAGACAGACAGACAGACAGACAGACAGACAGACAGACAGACAGACAGACAGACAGACAGACAGACAGACAGACAGACAGACAGACAGATAGATAGATAGATAGATAGATAGATAGATAGATAGATAGATAGATAGATAGATAGATAGATAGATAGATAGATAGATAGATAGAATAAACGAACAAACGTACTTTATTTATCCCTGGGAAAAATTTGGCTTTTTTACAGAAACTCTTCACGGAGCTTCTGTAAAAAGATTGCTGCTTGCACGGCATCCAAATCAAAAACATAAAAATAGAGCAAAATTGTGTTTCTGTGCACTGGAAAATGGCTAAACCCATCTCAGAAAGAGGCCTGGTCTAGCATAACAAGCTCAAGTTATGAATTATGGAGTGATGCATTTCTTTGAGTAATTCCCAACTCATATGTTGCTGAAGAAGGGCAGAGCAGATCCGTTTATATGTTCTGGCAGTAATGAAATGGGAAGTTAATGCAGGACTTTATCACATTAGAACAGGTCACTGGAATTCTTCCAAACTTAATTCTTCCAAAATAACATCAAGTGAAGCTTTGAAGGTCCCTAAGACCTACTGTCTGCCACATTGCTTGGTTGCTCATTCCATATGTCTATGGCCCTCTGTATGAAGAAAAACTTCCTGGTACGAAATGTGTGCCATGTTCTTGATGAGCTCATTTTAAAGTAAAAGTCTCGATCCACTGTACTAAGTCCTTTCATGTCTCCCCTGTAGTCCTGGAATCAGGCTTGTTGCTCTTCTCTGGACTTTTTCTAGTGCTGCTATGTCCTTTTTGTAGCTTGGAGACCACAACTGCACACAATACTCCAGATGAGGCCTCACCAGTGTGTTTTAAAGCTTGAGCAGAATCTCCTTGGACTTGTATTCTACACAGCAGGGTGCTATATAACCTAACATTCTGTTTGCCTTATTAATGGCTTCTGAACACTGCCTAGCAGTATATAGTGACTTGTCCACTACGACTCCTAAGCCCTCCTCTTAAGATGTACTTTCAATTTTCAGACCTCCCATTATGTATTCAAACATAACGTTTTTATTTCCTATTTCTGGGTTTTGCTTATTTCATGACTCATCTTATATGAGAGCTGCTATGCTATACCTCACCTAACCACTGCTTCCAGAAAGAATTGCACCACCATATAACAAAACCTACCTAATGTGCTTTGCCTCTTCCACAATGGCACACACTTACTTCCTACATCTCTGTCAGGAGAGCTAAAGGAGAATTCCTCTCATTCAAATGATTGAGCTGCCTTGAGCTGTCTATCTGTCTTTCTGAAAGTGATTGCTCAATAGATTCATCTCATGGATGAGTCTGTAATATTTACAGTATCAGGTATACCGCAATATGTGCTATGGACTTAAACAAACTGTCCACTGAATAATGATTTCTGGGAGCAATGCCGCCATACTGTATGCTGTAGTTGTCCCGCACAAGCCTGTTGTCAACACAGAGTACATAAAGATCCTGACAGAAGCAGACACAGGGTGTTTGGCTCAGTGAGTGCAATGCTATGGTGACTACATTCTATGTTGGTTACACCCTACTACTGGTTTATTTACTGGACATTACCTAGGGAGTTCTCAAACAGTGGTGCTTCCAGAAGATTTTTAGTGGGGTGGCCAGATAGAGCCAGTGAATATCAAGAGGTAGCACACTTAGAGTCTACAGCACCAGCAAATTACAAGGTATATTACTATAATAGAAGGATTACATTACATACGAGCAATATTACATTAAGGTGAACAGAAATCAGATCATTCATTGGCCTATTAAATACCAACCTTATTTGAAGGAGTCATCTACAGTAGCTTACTTCTGATGAATATTGTACATAATAATTATAATCTGATAGGGGTATGTATTCTACAGTATGTTGTAAAGGAGGACACAAGGGTTGGGGCACCACGTTGGTGACCCCATATAATTGGATGAAAAATAAGAGAGAAAATGCACAGTTCTGGAGTTCTGAATTGAACTGAAACAAGATGGTCAATTTCCAGGGTTATGACTTCAAGAGGCAGGAAGGGGAGGGTCCAGGAGGTCGGACACGGAAGTGACATGGGAAATATAGTGGCTGTCAGTTTTGCTTTGTGCAGGAGGAGAAGAGAAGGCATCAGTATGCAGCGCCAACTCCTGGTCCAGTAGGTAATTACCATCACCAAGGCCCTTAAGCTGTTTCCCATGTGCACACGTATGACAATATATAAAATGTTAATGGCCTAAAAGTCATGACTAACCAGATTTCATTTTCATTTTATTCCACAGTAAACTAATCATAGTAAAAAGAATATCAAATATTTACACAGGAGTAACTGGAATATACTAACACACACTTATTTATATTCTCTATACATCTTCCTATCAGTCATATTGGCACCCGTACACAAATGAATTGGCATTGGCATCTTTTTTTGTGTGAAAGATATTAAGTATAAGCATATAATTAACATTAGATACAACTACATTATGTGCTGACTATAGGCAGCATGGCATCATGTAATAAGACATTTTATTAAAGAAATTATTGTAAAAGTCCATAAAGCAATACTAAGTCCACTACCTTGTGTCACAGATGTGCTGAAGGGAGACAGTTTATGGGCTCAAATAAATGTGTTTCTCTGCCGGACCAAGGGTTGGAGCAGCATTCTAATACTTTTTCTTCTATTTCTCGGCACACCATCTGAAGAAGCCGCTTCCTAGAAAACATCACTTCCATTTCTGGTCTCCACGAACCCACCTCTCAAAGACATCATTTCCACCTCCAGTCCCATTGAGCCCTCCTCTTCCTGTCTGCCAACTATATAACAGCCATCTTACCTCTCATGCCTCAGTTCTGTTTTGGACTTGTGTCTGTAAAGACATACTGCTGTTTTTCTTCAATTTTGCCTATACTGCCAAGTATACAGGGTGGCTACCCTAAACCTTTTTTCTTTTTTCTGCGTTTATTTTACACTTATTATTTACCTGGTTTCAGTTGCAGTGGACACTGAAATAAAAAAAAATTCACTGCTGTTTACATTGGCAGCATCTCTAAATGGACTCTTTTTAAGGCCAGTTTACCATGTTAAAATTACATGCAGCACAAACAATTGATGCCAGCATGAAAATAAACTGATATTTGAAAGGTTAGTAAGATGCCTACTCCTCTTTCTGTTTTGACGGTCTGTCATGGCCTTCATATGTGATGCACAGGTTTTCTCACGTAGGAGTTTTGTTCCTAGTACTCTATTCTGATTGGCTCACTACAGCCTCAACTGTTGGTAGGTGTTTCTAACATTTTCGTGGAATGCAATACCAAATTTTTATTGGATAAATCCAAGAAACATGTAATGTCTATTACAGTGGACACGGGGTCTGAAGGGGTTAAAGTGTTTAAAACAGAGTTAATCGTCTGATATGAAAAAAAACCTAGAAGTTAAAGCATTAATTAATTACACAAAACTGGATTAAGCACATTTTAGAGTATTATTTAATACTAGTCATTAAGCCCGTTACAATAACGGGCACTAGAACAGTAGTGCATAAACATTAGTAGGAACAGTCAATATTAAATGGCAGGGGACCTTGACCTCATTCTGTTTGTTGCTCGTATTTTTCTTTGACTTTCAGCCTTTCTTTTGTTGATGTTTACTTGCTGAGCTGATCGTTCTTCATGGGCTGCCGCCGTGTATTGTGTGTCTTTAATTTTCTGTGACAGTAAAACTGTCTTGTACGTCCGCTGGCTTGTACGTCCGTAATATACCTTTAATTTTCTCTGGCAGTAATACAGGCGTGCGCATCAGTAATATGCCTTTAATTTTCTCTGACAGTAATACTGGCTTGTATGTGGCTATAATATGCGTCACTCTATTGTGTACCTTTAATTTCCTCTCGCAGTAATACTGGTTTGTATTTCCGTAAAACGCCTGTAATTTTCTCTGACAGTAATATCGCGCATCGCATCGTGCCCCGCGCATGCGCACTTCATCAGAAGACACCCACACACAGACACCTGGACGCACACAGGGATTTTATTAAAGAGGATGTTATATAATTCAAAAAGACTGTTCAAATGGAAATCTTAAAAAAGAAGGTAAACTTATTGTCTGAGGTACAATAAAAATATAATTACATTTAAAGAAAGAGAATTTAAAAAAAAATGAATGTTATGTTGGCAGCACAGCTGTGCAGTGGTTAATGCTGCTGCCTCACAGCTCCACACTTCTGGCTTTAAATTCTGAGCCATTCTCTCCCTGTGAGATTTTTCCACAGTTTTTTTTTGGGTGTTTGTGTTGGCTTTTATCTAAGTATAATGTTAAGTGTGTTTAAAAAAATAAAAATCAAACACACTACCTAAAATATACCTGAGGAATATGGGAAATAATTTAATGTGAATTTTTAGAACAATAATGAATCCATATAGTCATGGCTGTCTGTCAGTCCAACGATGACGCTACCCTTCCATTTTTCCATCTCTTTCACATGGTAGGAGAGCCTAAACAAAAGTGTTGTTGATATCAGTGATAGTGAGGAGGTGCGATCCTTAATCACACCACTTCCCTGCTTGTGAGGGCTCCATGTGGCAAGCCATGTGCAGGACGACAAGGAATGGCATGATGTTGCATCATTTTGGATGAGCCCTTAGTGGGATTGGGGAGAGGGTGGATGTTTGGTTGAGTCAGTCTTAGTTGGGACCCCACCTTTGACCTTGCAGCCATGGGTGGCCTTACCAGGAGTGTCAACAAATGCTACTGGGGTCCTTTATGCCAACAGCAATATGTCTCGTATAATGCCTCAGTGGGACTGGGACTGCCAAGTCAGAACATTTTCTTTATTTTGAATTTTCTTGTTCTGTTGTGTGTTCAGACCAAAGTGTGTGTGTATATTTATTTATTTATTATCTACCTATTTATGTATTTATTTATTTAAAGAGCTTTTGTAAAAAGCCAAACTTCCACCTAGGGACAAATAAAGATCTATCTATCTATCTATCTATCTATCTATCTATCTATCTATCTATCTATCTATCTATCTATCTATCTATCTATCTATCTATCTATCTATCTGGGGATCACTGATCATGCAAACTACTCCGCCATGTCAAGGTGCTGACCCCATGGAGGAAATCCATAATAAATGCCTGTGTTAATGTGTCCTCACCTATTTGGAGTAGTCCGAGCATTACAGGACTGAGCCTAGACTTACTGGACAGTTTTAGAAAAAGTGACAATGGTAAAATTAGAGGCCATCATGACTAAAGCTTCTTCATGACACATTGTCCTTGAGCAACTTTAACCACCAGCCCATTCCACTGCAGCATGCTAAGGGGTGCTGCCCTGGCTCCATATCATTCATAGCCCTGAGATCGTATAATGCCGCCTCTTATTGTGCCTGTCATTCTAGTCAAGTGTAACATACATATTGGTTTATAGAGAGAATTTCGTCAGGGTTTCTATACTTTAGTAGTTATAGTTTAGATTCTCACTAATACAAATTAGATCCCCACATTAATGTAACATTATTATCTATTTTTTTAAACTATTTTTAACACTAAAATCTATCTGGAAATAGATCTGTTTTATTGGTTACTCCTTTACCGATTTTGAGTTATTTTCAATAAAGAGAACAGATAAAATCGTAGTGATCATATGCAGCACAAGAGCTCACAAAATATTACCAAAATATTTTAATCATTTTTTCAGCACATTTTCCCTTGGGAAAAACTAGCCTTTCCTCTTCTTATGAATTATGAACTTCAATTGGATGACCAGTGAAACTGGAGATCAACCAGACAGTTGGAAAGCTGTAAATGATGAGGTGACAGACAGTAAAGTTCGTTATGTTCTTCATTTGTTTTTCTTTTGCATATGACGAGCCAGTGAGGATGCTTCTGAATGTGATATTAAAATTGTTTTTGCAGATATAGGTTGCCTTCCAGATCAAGTCTACAGTAGTGTTGTTTAAAAAATAACAGTATCTTGGTATTTTATATGTATATACTATATAATGAATTGCAATTTTCCTTTTTACTGTCAAGGAGGCAGATATGGCTTTAAGAATTTATAATTTTGCTGGGAATGAAAGCACACCCTAAACTATTGTACTGTACTGTAGCATCTGCACTGATAACCTGCCATGTTGTACTTAAAAGGTTTTGCAATTGAGCTCTATTTCACCTGCCAACTTTTAAAACCAAATTCTTTTATTGAACTTCTTCATGCTTCTTGCTTCAAGTCCCATCTTGCTTATAGACAAAACCCCCCCCAAAAAATACTGTATATACTCACAGATAAGTTCTCCCAGATAAGTCGGGACTTGATTTTACATATAATTTCTGGTATTTTATAAAGTCTGTCGTATACAGTAAGTTGAATGTGGAAAACACACACTATTGGTCCAAGAGATTATGATACGCTAACGCCCACCTAAGAGAGTAACCATGGAGCACACAGCCTTTATTTTCTGTGTATTGTGCCTACGTGACCACACGGTAATACCAGAACTATTCCGAAGCAACGTTTGCACTGATTTGTGTTTTTTGTGTCTCACAACCTTATAAACCTTTATCGTAAGAGCATCCCTTATCTACGATGGAGCGTTCAATCAGAAGAAAATATGAAGCTGGTTTTAAATTAAATGTCATTGAAGTAGCGAAAGAAATTAGTAACTGAGCTGCTACAACAAAATTCAATGTGTCTGAGAAACTGATGTGAGATTGGAGAAGGCAAGAAGATGTAAAAAAAAAAAAAAATTAAGTGTCACATTTTTGAACGGGTGTATAAGTTGGGGTCTGATTTTATGATCGATTTTTTGGGTTTCAAGACCCAATTTATATGTGAGTATATACGGTAATACTAAAGAATTATGAACATGGCATGCTGCGGGGGGTATGGATGTTTTTTTTGTGTGTGTGGAAGCTGAATGTGTTCTGCTGTTGGTTTGAGTTGTTACAAACTTTGTGCATTTGCTACAAGTACTTGTTTGCATATTTTCAAACTTCATTGACATTTGAATATTTTTTGTTTATTTTAGAGGTTCAGTTTTGCATGCTGCACAGCATTTGAATGGCAACATTCCAGTACAGTCCAATACACTGATCACCCACACCATTAAAACCACAGGTCAGGACAGGTGAAGTGAATAACATTAATTATTTCATTACAATGGCACCTGTCCAAGGGTGGGATATGTTGGGCAGCAAGAGAACAGTCAGTTCATGAAGGTGATGTGTTGGTAGCAGGAGGAATGGGCAGGCGTAAGGATCTGAGCGACCTTGTAAAGGGCAAAACTGTAATGGCCAGACAACTGGGTCAGAGCATCTCCAAAATGGTAGGCCTTAAGGGTGTTCATGGTATGCAATGTTTAGTACCAAACAAAATTGGGCCAATGAAGTAACCGATGCATGGGGGGAGTGAAGGCTAGCCTGTCTTCTCCAGTCCCACAGAAGAGCTAGTGTACCATGTATTGTTGAAAATCTTAATGCTGGCCCATGGGAGAAAGATGTCAAAACACACAGTACATCACAGCTTGAAGTGGAGCCGCAAACTGGTCAGCATGCCCATGCTGACCCCTGTCTACTGTCAATAGCACCTTCAATGGGAGCAATGGGCACCTAAAATGGGCATGTGAGTATCAGAACTGGACCATACAGCAACAGAAGAAGCTCGCATCATTTTCTTTTAGATCATGTGGACAGTAAGGTGCAGGTACATTGTTAACTTAGAGAAGAGATGGCAGCAGGATGTACTATATTAAGAAGCAAGCTAGCAGAGGCAGTATGATGCTTTAGGCAATGTTCTTCTGGCATTCATGTGTATGTTACTTTGACACATACCACCTACCTAAATATTATTGCAGAACTCCGGTTACACACTTTCATAGCAACAGTATTCTTATTCAGCAGGAAAATGTGCTCTGCCACACTACAAATATTGTCCAGGAATGGTTTGAGGAGTATGAGAAAGAGTGTTGACTTGAACTCCAAATTCCCCAAATCTCAATCTGATTGGGCATCTGTGGAGTGTGCTTTAAAAACAAGTCTGATCCATGGATACCCCACCTCAAAACTTACTGGACTTAAAGGATAATGTCTTAATGCCAGATACAACAGGGCACCTTCAGAGGTCTTGTGGAGTCCATGCCTCACCAGGTCTGAGCTGTCTTGGTAGCACAAGTGGAATCTACACAACATTAGGCAGGAGGATTTAAAGTTGTGGCTAGTTGGCGTATCCGTCCCATGTTTAGGGGTTCCAAATTATTGCTATATATCAGACGAGACTGATTTCTCAGAGCAGAAGCTTATGAAGACAACGTGCTGTTCATTTTCGCATACAACACCTTGCTAGGTATGTCAGTGAAACACATTTCTATCAAAACAAGTGTGAACATGGATAGAGTTTTTTTTCCACAAGTTTCTTCAGTGTCACAATACCTGGAAAAAAGTTTCAATGTCAGAAATATGGCCGGAAAAGACAACTCAACATGCAGTACAGATAAGTATTTGGTACTGATTGTGCTAGTCATTAAACAGATAAAGTAAACTTACAAATGGTTCAGCATCTCCAATTGTGGCTAGTGTTTCATTACCCTTGACTTATGCTAATATGGAAGAGGAATAATTTGCTGAGGAGCAGAAAACAATTCAGCACGTCAAACCACAGTATATTTGATTGAACTTGATCTTGAACTAAATGTCTAAAGTTCAGGTTACATGAGTTCAAGTTAAAGGAACTGAATTTCAAAAAATGAGAGACATTGACCAAAATGAAGCTGGAAACGAGACATATGTAGTCGAGAGCTTGGAAGACTACGAGTTTACAGTCAAAGTATTGAATTCTGACTTTTTCCACCACAGAAAATGACATTGCAAAAATCATTTACAACATCTGTATGTATGGAATGTCGGATGAGGTCCTAACTCTCTGCGGTCATTAAAGATCCCTGGGTATCTTTAGAAAAGAGTAGGGTTTATCTCGATGTCCAGGCTAAATTGCCCATCACAGCCTTGTCCTTTCTAGCTCCCCTGCTGATTAGTTAGCTATCTCACTCTCACCCCTTCACCATCTAATAGCTAATGTGCGGTGAGCGCACTGGCGCAAAAATGGTTCCCTTCGCATCATTCAGGTAGATGCTACACAGTGGTGGTGGCTGAAGTGGTTCTTCTCAATCTATGTAAAACATTTTGAGTCGTGAGAAAAATGCTAAATAAATGTAATTAATTATCATTATTATGGTTAAATGAGAACTTATGAAGTAAAATGATTTGGGAATCTGAATGTACTGCGGTGGGTTGGCACCCTGCCCGGGATTGGTTCCTGCCTTGTGCCCTGTGTTGGCTGGGATTGGCTCCAGCAGACCCCCGTGACCCTGTGTTCGGATTCAGCGGGTTGGAAAATGGATGGATGGATGGATCTGAATGTAAGAAAGAAGTTGTTACTGGGGTGGACATGTGGATTTCTTTAAGTGGTGCTTTTTTTTGTCATTAACCATTTTCATAGGTAACTGAGCTGTTTTTTCCCTATGGAAAGTCTTCCATAATAAAACTTAAATATCCCTTTCTGCTTACTATCATTAAAATGTGTCATGAATTCTGATTGATTACAATCTTATATCAAAAACCCCAATGACATTTTCATTACCTTCAGTTTTAGGCTTGTTGGTGCTTATATTTTGTAATATCTCTGCGGTGGGCTGGCACCCTGCCTGGGATTTGTGCTGGGATTGGCTCCAGCAGACCCCCATGACCCTGTGTTAGGATATAGCGGGTTAACTGACTGACTGACACTTGAAAACGTAAGCCTAAGGGTCACGTGCCGAGGATTATCACAATGATCCAATCTAAAAGGTCCACATTAACATTAGAATTTTGAACTGTTTCACTAATTTACGCTTTTATTGTTTTGACAGTTGCCTAATGTATACTTTTATCTCTTTGACTTTCTCCCATAACCTAAAAAGATAACATGGAAATGAATATACAGTGTGAATAACAGAGGTATTTCATAAATCTCTGTGTTGTTTTATGACAATTGTTGAGTTATTTTGCACAAGCTGATCTGCTATGCCAGTTCACTGAATGTTTTATTTCTTATTCAATAACCAATAAAGTAATGTATTATCAGCTGAATACATGTTTATCTCAATTCATTCATTATTTATGAAGAGACATATTGGTTGTCAGCTGTCAAGTGAAAAAGAAAATAAATAGCACTGGAGAGACTTTTAAGGAGACTAAAGGATTGCAGGCAGACATATTTCCTTTCCTTCACATTTTGTTTTGGGAAAAAAAAATGCTGGCAATGAAAAAGAGTTTTTAACTGGTGACAGAAAGATTAGCAAACTGTTTATTCTAACAACAAGAAGAAACAAAGCGCCAAACATAACTATGGAATACTTCTGAGGAAGCGGTGGAAAGTAGAGCCATTGGGCGCTTTTCTTTATTGTTAATAAATTAACACCTATTTAAAAGTATTCAGCAGTGAGCCAAAATAAAGCTTTGCTATTTTTTATTATTAGTGATGCCTAGCTTTTAGTAACTGAATATCACTTAGAAGATGTTTATTCAAATTATTGAAAAACGATCAATGCATATTTTTGTGATGTATTAGCATCTGGATTGTGTATGGGCAGAAACCACAGAAAACAAGAGCCAAGGGCTTTAAATTAGTTAGCACGTCAACCATGCGTTTTACACCTCAGTGACAAGAAGTCATTTAACAAACGTTGTTGTTAAGTTCAAATGTTGTTTCAGCCTGGCTCATGGAAAGTATTAAGTAATTAAAATTGAAATAGATTACTTGTTATATTGAGTCTCTCAGTCATACCCACCACCACATCATCCATTTGCTGTATCCATTTCATTAGAAAGCCGTGCTTCAAGTCAGGCTCAAGCTGTTATGTTGGGATATATTAATGAACATAATGGAAATATTTTTTTTTTAGGAAAATGTTCACAGACTGGCATGTTCAAGCAATGCCAATTACCACTATCTAGTTTAGTGTATGTGTTTAAGGAGAACCAGGATAAAGCAAGACCCACAGCTCAAATACAAGTTCATCAATGGCTTGGTTTCCAATATTTTAATTGTGACTGAAATTCTGGTCCCCAAGCTACAAAAAAGACATAGCAATACTTCAGACTGTGCAGAGGAGAGCAACCAAGTGCATCCTAGATCTTAAGGACATGTCATACTGTGACAGACTCAGATAATTAAAACTATTTATTCTGGAGCAGAAGAGACTACATTAGGATTTAATCCAGGTCTTCAAAAATCCTCAACAGCATTGATACAGCAGAATAATTAAAGGAGCAGGTTATTGTTTCACAACACCAAAAATGATAACAATAGCTCAGAAATATAATAACATATATACAAGCAGAAAATGTGCAAAAATACAAAGTGGCCTTTTGGGACTTGCCATATTCTTACAGGCCCAGACAACTGAACCTGTTTAGTCTTGAGCAGACTGTGTGGGGACCTAATCTTCAAATTCCTAACAGGCATTGATAAAGTAGATCTAGAAACATTCTTTCAGCTTAAGGGTGAATCATGTACTCAAGGACATCAAAGGAAATTAAGAGGAAGTGAATTTAAAACTGAAGCCAGGAAACACTTCTTTATGCAAAAAGTTGTGGGACTCTGAAAACAAACTACCAAGACATGGAGTTGAAGCAGAAACCTTGACGACCTTTAAGAAAAATCTGGATGAGATACTGGGACAGCTTAGCTATTAGCTAATAAAATAGGCTTAATGGACTGAATGGTCTCCTGTTGTTTGTCAAATTTCTTTTGTTCCTTTGTTCTAGCATGTATATTATTATTTAATATTATATAATATATGCTGTAACCTTTATTCAATTATTTTAAACAGTGGTGTGCAGCGAGTAGCAAATTTGGTCACTGAGTTTGAATCCCACATCCAGTTATTTTCCATGTGGAATCTGCACATTAGGTTTAAATCTGAAGGCTCCGGTTTTTCTTCAAAGATCTCCAAAAGACAAGCATGTTTGGTTAACTGACAATTCCAAATTAGAACATAAGAAATCTGACAATCAAGAGGAAACCATTCAGTTTCCAGACACTTCTTGGACATGTCACTTCCAGACATGTCTCGGTAGTTTCCTCCATAGTTTCCCATAACTCTGTGCGTAAAGAAGTGCTTCCTGGCTTCAGTTCTAAATGCACTTCCAGTTAATTTCCCCTGGTGCCTTTAAGTGTGTGTGTGTGTGTGAGAGTGACTAGGCCTTTCAATTGATGCACAGCTATGCTAATGACACACAACTGTATTTATCAATAGAACCTGACGACCCTGACTCTCTTGATTCACTGACACAATGTCTTACTTGTGTTTCTGAATGGATGAGTAGTAATTTTCTCAAACTAAATAAAGAGAAAACAGAAGTTTTAGTGATTGGCAATAATGGATATAATGAGGTTATTAGAAATAAACTTGATGCATTAGGATTAAAAGTCAAGACGGAGGTAAAGAATTTATGGATAACTATTGACTCTGACCAGAATTTTAAATCACATATTAATCAGATTACTAGGACAGCATTTTTTCACTTAAGAAATATAACAAAAGATGGACCTCTTATATCATTGCAAGATACTAAAAAAAAGTTTACGCTATTGTTTTCAGTCGGCTAGATTACTGCAACACATTCCACTCAGGACCACCCAAAGAAGACATCAATCAATTGCAACGAGTGCAGAATGCAGCTGCTGGAATCTTAACTAGGAAAAGAAAATCTGAGCACATCTCTTCAGTTCTGACGTCACTACACTGGTTACCTGCGTCATTTAGAATTGACTTTAAAATACTGCTTATGGTTTACAAAGCCTTACATAATCTGCTCCATTTTATATTTCGGAATGTCTTACACCTTACACTCCAAATCGTAACCTTAGATCTTCAAATGAGGGTCTGCTTAGAATTCCAAGAGTTAAACTTAAAAGAAGTGGTGAGGCGGCCTTCTGCTGTTAGACACCTAAAATCTGGAATAGCCTGCCAATAGGAATTCGCCAGGCTAATACAGTGGAGCACTTAAAAAAAAACTGCTGAAAACACATTACTTTAATATGGCTTTCTCATAGCTTCATCTTAGTTTAATCCTGATATGCTGTACAGTATATGCATTTAAATTATCATTATCATTCCTGGTGGCTCCACAATCCATACTAACCCCTACTTTCTCTTCTGTTCTTTTTCCAGTTTTCTGTGGTGGCGATCTGCACCACTGCCACCTAATCAAAGCACCATGATGTCCCTACTGTCACAGGAGGCTGGGGGGAAGACCCAGCTGGGACGCCTGGAAGGACCGGGAAGTTGGTTATTCGTTCCCTGGCCACGAGGGGGAAACTACCCTGGATAAAGAAGGGACCACCAGGAGGCTCAAATTCACTGGGGCCCGTGGCCTATACCAGTGGGTGCCCCGAGCGGCATGGAGCCTGGGAAACCTGCACTTCCGCCACACCTGGGCATGTGGAGGAAGAACTTTCCAGGGACACCCAGAGTGCTTCCGGGTGCTCGTGCGGCACTTCCACTACACCAGGAAGTGCCACCGGAAGGTCATCAATGAGCACCTGGACCACGTCCGGGTGAACATAAAAGGGGCCGCCTTCCTACAGTCTGGGAGCTAGAGTCGGGAGTGGGAGCAGGGCGAAGCTCCCGTGAGGAGAGGAAAAGGCGGCCCACAGACATTTAGAGAAAGGTCTGTGGAGGGTGATTGGTGCTGGGGGCACTGTGTGCTGTGCGGAACTTTTTAATAAATGTGTGCTTTTATAAAGAAGTGGTGTCTGTCTGGTGGTGTTCGGGCGTATCTCACACTACATTAATGGATTAAAGGCCAGAAGTCCACATGACCATCATCATCAAATTCTTCCATGAGAACCCTGAACACCATGAGGACTGATTGAGGTCACTGATGTTAGGTAGAATGCCTAGAGGGGGCTGGGTGGTCTTGTGGCCTTGGAACCCCTGCAGATTTTATTTTTTTCTTCAGCCGTCTGGAGTTTTTTTTTTGTTTTTTATGTTCTCCCTGGCCAACGGACCTTACTTTTATACTATGTTATTAGTGTTCCCTAATTTTAATTCTTATTTATTTTGTCTTTTTTCTCTTTCTTCATCATGTAAAGCACTTTGTGCTACATCGTGTGTATGAAAATGTGCTATAGAAATAAATGTTGTTGTTGTTGTTGTCTCGGTCTCTATGGATGTTTCCTGCCTTGCACCAAGTACTGTTGAGATAGGCATTGTAGCAGAGGGGTATGAAAATGTTTTAATCAGTTTTTATGATATTAACTAACTTATAATTGGCATTGTCTTCTGTTTCTGTATTTCGTATGTAAAATGGGAATATTTTCTCTCCAAATCACTCCTTAGGTTTTCTCCTTTAGTTTGTTTTAGTTTCTTCCATCTTGTATTTATAATTAATTTTCTTCAACAAATAATTGTGTTAGTATTTGTGTGATTCAGCAGGTGTCTATCTCTTGCAGAATGGCTTCATGTGAGGTTTGCAGGGTTTTTTTTATATTTGTTAGATTATTTTTTTACATTAACTGGGCAATCTGTGTTACAATCTGTCCCTTCTTTTGCTTATTTATCACGATCCTGCTGAGCTCATTAATTAGTTGATTTCCTTTGATCTTAGTTGGTCCATTTAAGAGGTTTCTGCTGAGGCATTAGTCCAAAAGTGTGGTGTGGTATACAAAGTTTTGGATATAAATTAAATGTGTCTTTCTAAAAAAGTTACTTTTAATAAACAAGACACCATTATGTGTGAAGGCTAAGGTCACTGTGTTGCTGATTTTAAAGTGAACTACAATATTATACATAAAGCAGATTAAATGAAGATAAGGTTCTTCCTGCCTGGACTCTTTTAATATTTACTTTTTAGTAGCCGGAAACAAATTACTAGTGGAGGTGGGACTATAATAAAGGCATAAAGACCACAATAAAGTCAGAACTGCGATCCTTGTTAGGCAAGATTGGTGAAAGAAAAAGTCAGAGTGTAATGCAAGGTACAACAATGAATTGTACTTAATAATTTAATATATTACCCTTGCCAACAAAAACTGTGATCAGACCTTTTCAGACTATGTTGTTCAGTCTCTTGTTACACTTAAGAAGAAATATTGTCTCACTTGAAGAACTGCTTCAGTTTTTTTTTAATTGGTTCTTCATTTCGCCTAATACAAATTCTTGAATTAGGAATTTGTTAGTTTTCGCATACCCCTTGGGGTCAGAGCGCAGGGTCAGCCATTGTACAGCACCCTTGGAGCAATTACAGGTTAAGGGTCTTGCTCAAGGGCCCAGCAGAGTAGGATCTCTTTTGGCAGTGATGGAGGTTCGAACCGGCAACCTTCTGGATACTAGTGCAGATCCTTAGCCTCAGAGCCACCACTCCGCCCAGTTTAGTGACATTTCTCTTTTTGAGCACAAACTGGATAGATTCTGAAGTGGACTTACTTGAATTTTTAAACCTTTGGTCAGACGTACTTGAATCATAGCCCTTTATAGAATATCAGACCTTGAAGTGGATGAGTTACAGCAGGAAACAACCTTGGGTTCCTCTATTGTCAGATAAGAATATGGTGGAGACGATGGTGGGAATGTAATCGCCAAAACTGATCAACTGGAGATAAGAAAAATGTCAACCAGTCTGATGAGAGTCAATTTCTGAATCAACATGAAGATGGTCGGGTCTGGCATTTTCATAACTAAAATCAGTCCTTAGATTTATCATGCCTTGGGTCAGTGGAGCAGGTTGGTGAGGGCATAATTGCGCTGGCATGTTTTCTTGGCACAGTATAGGCCTTAAATATCATTAAATACATAAAATACATACACAAGAAGGTTGACATGTGAGAGAAAACCATTCAGTCCATCAATCTCATTTCTTTAACTAATAGATAAGCTGTCCCTATAGCTCATCCAGACACTTCTTCAAGGTTGTCACTGTTTTTGCTTCAATTACATGTCTTAGTAGTTTTCCCAGACACAATGCCTTTGAGAATTTTGAAGACCTGAATTAGGTCCTGCAGCCAAAGGTTTAAAGTGTGCCATTGTGATTTGTAAGTTTAATTCCACTTTGTTATTTAACTTAAAATGAGTAATTGAGGCCATGAAGCCATGCAAACCTGTTGACAGGAAGAAAGCAGTACTACCATGTAAGTAAACTGAGAGAGAGCAGGCACAACTGAGATGGGAAAAGAAAAATGAAGACAATTCAGGCATCTATTAAAAGGTGCGAGTGTGCCCCCTGTTTGCTGACACATTGACATCTGTGGATCATCCTCTGGATTCTCTAAAGTACGTGATTTCAACTTGGGTTGATAGGGAGCACTGTTGCTAATCTGCTCTCTCCTATTCCTACCACAGTGATAAGGAGATGCCCAGTGAGACCACCTGACTCTGCTCCTTCTAGTTTCCTGCCTATAGGTCACAGGAAACCCTGAAGGAAGGAGGCGTCGACAGGTCACAGAACTACAATTGACCAAAAGGAAAAGAGAACAACAAAGACACAAAGTCCAACTGCGGCTACTTTTTGTTTGATTTATTTTCTTGTGTCCGTGCCATTGGGTGCTTGTATTTTTGTTACTTATTAGGAAGTAAATGGGGACAACTGGGCTGGCATCTCAATATTTCTTTGTTTAGGAGTTGTACATTTTCGCTCATTCACAATACAGTTGTGGCCAAAAGTTTTGAGAATGATACAAGTATTGGTTTTCACAAAGTTTGCTGCTTCAGTGTTTTTAGATCTTTTTGTCAGATGTTTCTAAGGTATAATGAAGTATAATTAAATGCATTTCATAACTTTTAAAGGCTTTTATTGACATTTACATTAAGTTTAGGCAAAGAGTCAATATTTGCAGTGTTGACCCTTCTTTTTCAAGACCACTGCAATTCATCCTGGTATGCTGTCAATCAACTTATGGGCCACATCCTGACTGATGGCAGCCCATTCTTGCATAATCAATGCTTGGAGTTTGTCAGAATTTGTGGGTTTTTGTTTCTCCACCCGCCTCTTGAGGATTGACCACAAGTTCTCAATGGGATTAAGGTCTGGGGAGTTTCCTGGCCATGGACCCAAAATTTCGATTTTTTGTTCCCCGAGCCACTTAGTCATCCCTTTTGCCTTATGGCATGGTGCTCCATCATGCTGGAAAAGGCATTGTTCATCACCAAATTGTTCTTGGATTGTTGGGAGAAGTTGCTCTCGGAGTCTTGGTACTTGGTGCATGCCTGCGGGATCGGGATACCACCATTGCAGAGCTTGCTCTGGAATGGCAGCAGGCAGGTGTGAGAGCTTCTGCACGCACAGTGAGACTTTTGGAAGATGGCCGACTACATAAGCAACTCCTGCCAAGTCAACTGGAATGGCCAGTGATAGGTCTACCTCCTCCCATCAGTGTGGATTGTCCATAACTGAAGACCAAGTAAGGAGACAACTGAGGTAGATACACACAGGAAAAGCTGCAGGACCAGATGGAGTCTGTCCTCGAGATTATAAGGACTTTGTTGTGTCCTTTGTCACCTGTTCAGTTTGTCCCTAAGATTTCAGAAAGTGCCACAGCTGTGGAAAACATCCTGCATTGTTCCTGTTCCAAAGAAGGCTGGTGCCTCTACACCTAATGACTACAGACCAGTGGCACATACAGTACATCTCACATCATGAAGACCTTTGAAAGACTGGTCCTGGAGTATAGGAGTCTTCTTGTGGCAGACCATCTTGACCCACTGCAGTTCCCCTATCAGACAAAGATTGGAGTGGAGGATGCAATTGCCTATCTGCTCCACAAGGCTTATTCTAACCTGGGCAAAGCTGGCAGCACTGTGACGATTATGTTTCTCAATTTCTCCAGTGCCTTCAGTACCATTCAGCCATCCCTGTTAAGGGGTAAACTCAGACCTATGCAGGCGGATGAGCCTATGGTGTCCTGGATAATGGACCATCTGCCAGGCAGACTGCAGTTTGTGAGACTCAAGGATTGTGTTTCTGATGTGGATGTGAGCAACACTGGAGCACCACAAGGAACAGTCCTGTCTCCTTTTCTCTTCACTCTGAATAACTCCAACTGCAAATATTACATTAGGTCATGTCACTTGCAAAAATTCTCCGATGATTCTGCACTTATGGGGTGTATTGATAAATGGATGAGGCAGAGTATAGGAGTCAGGTGGAGAGGCTTGTTTCTTGGTGCAAAGAGAATTAATTGTCTGCATCTTAACATCAGCAAAACTGAAAAACTGGTTATTGACTTTCCCCACACCAAAGATCCTCTATGTCTAGTCGCTAATCAAGGAGTGAATGTAGAGGTGGTCCACTCCTAAAGTACTTGGGGGTTCACATTAATGACAGGTTGGACTCCTCAGGACACTGCGTCTCTTTAATGTGGGAAGTGACATCCTTCACATCTTCTTTAACTCTGTGATGGCCAGTGCAGTTTTGTATATTGTGGTGTGCTGGGCTGGTAACATCACTTCAAGAGAGGCCCACCAAATGAACAAGCTAATTAAAAGGGCAAGCTAGGTTAGACCCCCTTGAGCAAAAGAGAGAGTGAAAACAAAACTGAATGCCATTAACAATGCTGCACATCCTCTCTCTGACGCACTAACACTGAGGACTTTCAGCTAACAAATTATTCAACAGAAGTGTGTCAAAAAAAACGCTACTTGGGGTCATTTATACCAGCAGCAATACATCTACATAATGTGTCATTGTGACTGGGACTGCCAAGACAGAAGTTTTCTTTCTTTTTAATTATCAGAAGAATTACATAAGATAGGGCAGAGCAGGCTCTTTTTCCTTAGGAGACTGCATTCCTTTAATGTGGGAAGTGACATCCTTCACATCTTCTAAAACTCTGTGATGGCCAGTGTGGTGTTCAGGGCTGGTAACATCACTTCAAGACAGGTCCACTGAATCAGCAAGTTAATTAAAAGAGCAAGCTCAGTTATGGGACACACTCTGCACCCCCTGGAGGTCATAGCAAAGAAGAGGATTAAAAAAAAAACTCACTGGGACTGTGACAGCCAAATCAGAAGTTTTCTTTCTTTTTTAATTTTCTTGCTTTGTAGTCATTCTGGTGTGTGTTCAGACCAAAATCAATGTGTTTATTATTTTTTTTTTTTTAAGCGCTTCTGTAAAAAATAAATTTCCCCCTGGGAGCAAACTTCTATCTAAGAGTGTCCTTTCTTTAGTTTTATTTTTCTTTTCTTAGAAGTACCACCATGCCATAATATTTTGTTATATTTATAGTATAAAGACCTTTGGTTTAATAAAAGCTGCAATATGTAACAAACATATTCCCAGGGAGTGCACACCCCCTGCCTGATTCAGGTCCCCATGGAGTCTCCTTGACACTGAACAGTTTTAATTCACTGAGTCTGACAGAGTAAACCTTGCCTTTAAGTTCTGGGGTACTCTTAGTTGCTCGCCTTTGCATATCTTCAGGTTCTACTGTTGTTTCCCACCACCTAATTGTCTTTTTGACTAACGTCTAACCATTTTTTTAAAATGAACAGAATAATGTTCAATGCCACAAAGTTCACTTCATCTCAAGCTGGTTCCAAGGACAACAGTGACTTTGGTTTACTCCAGTGACCTGCACATTCTTTTTGGAATGGGGTGGAACAGAGGAGTGCCAGCATGAACATGTGGCTGAAAACTCTGCAAGAACTGCTTACTACTACAGAGTCAGCACTGATCATAGCCTCTAATGAATATTTCCAACACTTTTTCAAATGCTTGCCTTGAGGAAAGTAGACTTGTTATGGAGGCTAAAGGGGATCCAACCCAATACTAGACAAGGAGTGCCTTATAAAGTGATTGCTGAGTATTTAAAACAGCTTTAGCAGATGCATCTTAATAATTTCTGGTATTATTGGGCTATGATAATCAGCATTTACCATCCATCCATCCATCCATTTTCCAACCCGCTGAATCCGAACACAGGGTCACGGGGGTCTGCCGGAGCCAATCCCAGCCAACACAGGGCACAAGGCAGGAACCAATCCTGGGCAGGGTGCCAACCCACTGCAGGACACATACAAACACACCCACACACCAAGCACACACTAGGGCCAATGTAGAATCGCCAATCCACCTAACCAGCATGTCTTTGGACTGTGGGAGGAAACCGGAGCGCCCGGAGGAAACCCACGCAGACACGGGGAGAACATGCAAACTCCACGCAGGGAGGGCCCGGGAAGTGAACCCGGGTCCCCAGGTCCCCCAACTGCGAGGCAGCAGCGCTACCCACTGCGCCACCGTGCCGCCCATCAGCATTTACCCTGTGATATTTATATCACTGGTCACACACCATCCTACATACAATATTTGTGTGATTTTAAGGTTACATGTAATGCATATCAATTAACACCATTATTTAAATACATTGCCTTTCTTTTCCAAATTAATATTTCACAAGAGCACTATCTTAATTAACATCCTGTCAGCCTTCAGAAGTTTCACAAGGCCAACTGGTATATTCTGAAATACATCTGCTTTATATGCAATTCCTACAACTGGGAACACAATGCTCTGTTTGTCTAGGGAACTGGGTGATCATGAGCCTCTGTGATATATAAAATAGTTCACATCCTACCTAAAGACATAATGTGATCTACGCTGCAATATTCTTCTCAAGTCTTGATTTCAAAAGCTCCCAGAAAATTGTACCTGTCATAGCTTCAGAAAAAGAGCACCACTTGAAGGCAGGGCCATCTTCGGCTTTGTTATGTTGATAAGCTTCGGTTTCATGCATGCAAGGTACCCCCTAAGGAGCACGCTCGGAGATTGTCAAATTCTTTTTTAAGCTCTAAGCACAGTCCACTTGTTCTAAGGTGAACACATCCTAAAAAAATGAACCACCAGCATTAAACAGAATGCTACTTTTCTCAAATGTCACATCCTTTTGCCGGTAAGTTGAAACATAATTTTGTAATTTACATTCCAAGTCTTTAATTATTTGTTAGAAATTGATTAGGGAAATAGCCTTCTTAAATACAAAATAAGAAAAATTGTAAGTGCCATATTAAAACTGCTGGAGTATATGTGTTGAGTGACAAGATTCACACAAAATCGTAAGAACTGAATCTACAATATACAACATTATTGTATTTATGTTACTGAGCCTAACTAATAAGACACACTTTGTAAGCAGACACCTGTATCCTAAAAGCTGAGTTGCATAATATGTGCATGACAGCTCTTTTATTTCTCATACGTACTGACAATTTCTTAACAAGTTGTGAGCTGCACCATTTGACAGGTTTGAATACGGTTCAGAAATCTCATATTATTACAACTGGTTAAAAGTCAGATCAAGTTAAAGATCCTAAATGTAATAAGTGAATCACAGTGGATTCAGACAGTTTTTAGCCCTCTTCACTTTCTGCACGTTTTATTGTGTAGTAGATTTAATTTTAAATGAATAAAGTTGTACTTTTTGACCATCAATCCATCTTTATGTATAATACTCTACTGTGGCTGTTCCTTTGTCTGTCTAGGATTTTAAATCACCTGTAGCTCGCAAACCCTTTGTCCTATTGACCTGAAATATGGTACACATACAGTACACTACGTGACGTCTACTACCCGCTTTCAGGGTGACAATTGAACTCCAAGGTTATTCCTCTTTTTATTTTTATTTTATTTTATTGTAGAATCACCTCTTGACAGTGGCCAGCAGGACGGGTGTGCGGCGCATGCATACAGACGCCTTCCTCATCCCTACCACCTTCATCGTCACTTCCCCTACCTCTTCATATCTTAAATCATTCTTGAGGCAGATTGAAGACTTAAGTGCCAATTTAAGTGAAAAATTAAAGAAAACGAACTAAGCAATTGCAACACAAACACTGACTTAATCAGTTTTAATGCAAAAAGATGCCAACGAAAGAAGAGAAGAAGTGGGCCACTAGGGTGAAGAAAAGAAGAGCTGCTCAGGAAGCAATAAGCGCATCAACCTCTGAGCATACAAATGCTAAACGTACAGAGAAAGAGTAGGAAAACTATGAATGCTCAAGTCAAGTGTATTCACTGCACGATTGCAGTGCACCGTTACTGGTACTAAATAATCCATAATGACAATGTGAAAATGTTTTCAGAAAGGCTTGCAGATGTGTTAAAAATCAAAAACTGAAATCTCTCATTATATAAGTGTAGAGACCATTTCCTGTGGCACTCCAAACTGTGCTCAGGTGCATCCTATTTGTTTTAATTCCTCTTGAGATGTTTCCAGAACTTCATTGGAGTCCACCTGTGGCTAACTGAATTGACCGGACATCATTTAGAAAGGCACATACAGTACCTGTGCATATGAGGTCCCACAATTCACACCGCATATCAAGACAACAACCAAGCCATGAAGTCCCAGGAACTCTCTGTAGAGAAAGTTGTGATGAGGAATAGATCAGGGCAGAAGCTTTCTGAAGCTTTGAATGTTCCTAGAAGCACAGTGGCCTTAATGTTTATGAACTGAAAGAAGAAGATTGGGATCACCAGGACTCTATCTGGCCAAACAGAGTCGTGGTCAGAGAGGTGACCAAGAACCTAATGGTCCCTTTGACAGAGCTTCAGAAGTCCTCTGCTGAGATGAGAAAACCTGTTGGAAGGACGATCTCCTCAGCATTGTAGTGTGGCTAAGACTGAATCCACTCTTGAGTAAAAGGTATATGAGAAAAAATATTCTCTGGTCTGATGACACAAACATTTAACTGTTTGGGCAGACTTCCAAGAACTATGTATGGCGAAGACCAGGCACTGCTCATCACCAGGATGGTATTGGCAGTACAGCCCTAAGAATGTGTATGATATGACGTTCAGCCATCTGTAAATTACAGAAAATGGCAGGAATGACTTATTACATCACCAATTATCCAACCTCCCCTTCATAATAACAAAATTATGTATGCAAACTAAGTCAAAATAAATAATAGACCTTTCTTTTTTATTCAGTTTATTAATGGAAGTTCATTACAGAAAAGTTATGAATATGGTTATATTTTTGGTAATTATATGTACATAATTTTAGTTACTATGATCATATTAGAATGGGAAAACAATTAAAACCTTATTTATATTCATCACACAGTAAGTGGGCTCATTAGTTAAATAATACGGGCAACGTGGTAAGTGGCAGGAGACTGAGATGAAGGCCTAAGTGAGAAAGAACTTATCAGGAGGAGATATTTACATTGATGTCTAATAGAATTTCAGCCATCTGTTTAAATTCGTTTTCCTCAGGGAAGGCCAAAGCAGGCAGCAAATGTACAGCTAAGCTCTTCGGTGCTCTTTGTACCTAACAGAGGTGAACGTTTCTTATTGCTTTTCTCTACAGCTGTCATCTTTCTGTTTACCCTACCTTCTGTCTAAATGTTGTGATAATAATAATAATTTGTGTTAATGTTCATGATTCACTATACCAACTGTAAAAAGAGTAAAGTATTTTTAGAAAAAGCAGAATTAGAATCCATTTTAATAACCACCAAATCAAGCAATGCATTTGAGCCGAAAGCTTCCAATATTAGAACATTAGATCAAGGTAGTTGTGATGAGAACAGGCCATTCAGTCTACCAAGCCCTCCATCTTATTCACCTGGATTGTCTAAAATAACATCGTGTCAAGATCTGAAGGTCGCTAAGGTCCTGCTATGTCCTGATTGTCTATGGCTCTTTGCCTGAAGAAAAACTTTCTAACATTTATGTGATATCTGCTCTTAATACTTTTACCACTGTGTTTCCATGTTCTTGTTACAGAATTGATTTTAAAGTAGCACCTGGCATGCACTGGAATAATTCCGCTCATAACCTTAAAACACTTTGGCCATGTCACTTCTTAATCTCCATTTTTTTAAACTGACAATGTTAATCTACGGGTGGCACGGTGGCGCAGTGGTAGCGTTGCTGCCTCGCAGTAAGGAGACCCGGGTTCGCTTCCCGGGTCCTCCCTGCATGGAGTTTGCATGTTCTCCCCATGTCTGCGTGGGTTTTCTCCGGTTTCCACCCACAGTCCAAAGACATGCAGGTTAGGTGCACTGGCGATTCTAAATTGGCCCTAGTGTGTGTCTGTGTGTGTCCTGCGGTGGGTTGGCACCCTGCTCAGGATTGGTTCCCTGTGTTGGCTGGGATTGGCTCCAGCAGACCCCTGTGACCCTGTGTTCGGATTCAGCGGGTTGGAAAATGGATAGATGGATGTTAATCTATTTCAATCTCTCCTCTGAGCTCATATATCTCAATCCTGGAATTAGCCTGGACACTCTTCTCTGGAGTTTCCAAAGGTTTGGTACATCTATTTTTATAATGTGGGACCAAAACTGAACACAGTGTGTCAGGTGAGGCCTCACCCGTGTGTTTAATAACTTATCTATAACAGTTCATGGCTTGTACTCTACACATCGTGATATATAACCTAACATTCAATTAGCCTTCTTGATGACCACATATTACCCTCAACAAACCTCAATGACCCAGGCAGAGGTTTTTGTTTTATGTCCAGGCACCTTTCTTTGTTCCTTAAATTATGTGAGTCAAAATAATAAGCGTCTGCTGCTGTCATTCCGATAGACGGTGCATTACATTAACACTGCTTTTACGAATCCCATACCAAATGGCATATAACAGAGACACGGTGGACTGCAAAATGTTAATACTGAGATGTACGTTGATTACTTAGGTTTTAATTTGTCTTAGATGGCTAGCAAAGCTAGTCTTTCTATAAAACTCTGTAGAGACTTTCCCCAACACATTACAGTGGCCATACTTCGCTTGTAAGACCATGACCCTAAATGATAAAAAGCTAAACAATTTTAGTGAGACAAATTGACAATAACCTTTACTTTAGACAACTTAAAAATAGAGAAAAGTCAGACTGACCCATAACAAAATTGGAGGGTTAACATCCATCCATCCATCCATTATCCAACCCACTATATCCTAATTACAAGGAGCTAAATTTAAAAAGTGTCCAAATGTTGATTTTCAATCAGTTTTCCTACAGCAGACAAGTTTAACATTTCACTTCCTTCTTCAAGGCCAGATAGACAACCACATATCTTTTAAAAACAAGTAATCACTTTACTAATTTGTCAATTCCATTTTTGGCAGATCTAGACTGATGTGAAAATGAATACTAATTCACGGAACTAATACAATGATTTCCCAGAAGTGTTACCATAGGTTTCCATACTGTTTTATTTGGTCGTAGGATACTACAGCTGGGTTCTTTATCGAGCTGGTTAGTGTTGTGTTACCTTACCTTCACTACATCATAAAAGAAAGAAACTCAACCTCATATTATAATTAATAATTTACTGACTGAATTTGAGTGAAGAGGAACTGCTGACTCTGAAGAACTTGAAGAATCTGTTTATAAATGTCAAGACTCAGCTGGTGTGAATATGAAAGCTTCCTGGATGATTATTGCAATAATCATTAGCGCCTGATTAGTAAGTTACTACTTAGGCAATAATGAAATGTCATATTGTGTATAAAATCCAGCAGGTGTAACCCACGTGCTGTGAACTGAAGGTGTGCTGAGAGCTTTCCTTCTGCAAAATGTGAAGAATTCTGATCATGAAGTCCTTGGCTTTCCGCGGACTCCCTTACTGTCAAAGAGTGGGATCAGGACCCTTGTTCAGCCAATGCCCTTTGACTGCCATGAGGTATTTCACACACAGCCTGTTCACAAACGGGGACAAAGCGCCATATAGGAAGAGGGGTGGGGGTTGGCTGGCTAGTTCATGCACCCTCAGCCATCTCAATCTGAACTGTTTCGGACTGTCATGGAGCACTAAAATAACAGAAGAACCCATCACAATAGAAGGATTTTTTCTTTTAAATTCAATCAATGAAACTAATATCCACATCAATAGTAAGTATACGGTGGCTCAGTTCGCCAACAGCCATCACTGTTAAGGGGTAAGCTCAGAGATATGCAGGTGGATGAGCCTACGGGGTCCTGCATAATAGACTATCTGTCAGGCAGACCACAACTTGTGAGACTCAAGGACTGTGTGTCTCATATGGATGTGATGAACCCTGGAGCACCACAAGGATCAGTCCTGTCTCTTTTTCTCTTCACCTTGTACACCTCAGACTGTGAAAATAATCATCAGCAGCAGAAATTCTCAGATGATTCTGCACTTGTGTGGTGTATTGATAAAGGAGAGAAGTCAGGTGGAGGTTTGTTTTTTGCTTCAGAAAGAATTGTCTGCATCTTAACATCAGCAAAACCAAGGAACTGGTTATTGACTTTCACCACAGCAAAGAGCCTCAATGTCACTATCCAAGGAGTGGAAGTAGAGGTGGTCCACACCTGCAAGTACTTGGGGTCCACATTAATGACAGGTTGGACTGGTCTCAGAACACAGAGGCCAGAGCAGTATCCTTATCCTCAGGGCACTGCGTCTCTTTAATGTGGAAAGTGACATCCTTCACATCTTCTTTAACTCTGTGATGGCCAGTGCAGTTTTGTATATTGTGGTGTGCTGGGCTGGTAACATCACTTCAAGAGAGGCTCACCAAATGAACAAGCTAATTAAAAGGGCAAGCTAGGTTAGACCCCCTTGAGCAAAAGAGAGAGTGAAAGCAAAACTGAGTGCCATTAACAATGCTGCACATCCTCTCTCTGACACACTAACACTGAAGACTTTCAGCTAACAAATTATTCAACAGAAGTGTGTCAAAAAACGGTACTTGGGGTCTTTTATTCCAACAGCAATATATCTACTTAATGTGTCATTGTGACTGGGACTGCCAAGTCAGAAGTTTTCTTTCTTTTTAATTATCTTGCTTTATATTCATTCTGGTGTGTGTACCGACCAAAACGCATGTTTGTGTTTATTTATTTATTTACTTATTTAAAGAGCTTCTGTAAAAAGACAAATTCCCCCCAAATAAAATTATATCTAAATGTATCCTTTCTTTAGTGTCATTTTTCCTTTCTTAGAATTACCTCCATACCTGTAGGGAATGACATAATATTTTATGTTATACTGTATATACAGTATAAAAACCTTTGGTTTAAAAAAGTTGCAATCTGTAACAAATATATTCCTAGGGAGGGTAGTACACCCCCTGCTGGATTCAGGTCCCCATGGAGTCGCATCTTTTTTAATTCTCTGAGTCTGTCGGAGTACAACTTGCCCTTAGGTCCTGGGATGCACTTGGTTGCTGTCGTTTGCAAATCTCTAAGTTGTTGCCCACCACCTGTTTCTCTTTTTGGCCACTGTCTAACCTTTCTTTAAATGGATACAACCAACAGGATCATGTTCAATGTCACAAGTGTGCATCACCTCAAATTGGTTCCAAGGACAACAGTGACTTCAGTTTACTCGAGCGGCCTGCACAGTCCATTTGGAATGAAGTGGAACAGAGGGGTGGCAGCATGTGTTCAGACCAATGTGTGTGTGTATATTTATTGACTTACTTATCTGACTATTTATATATGTATTTATTTAAAGGGCTTATGTGAAAAGCCAAACTTTACACTGGGGACAAAAAAAGTTCTATCTATCTATCTATCTATCTATCTATCTATCTATCTATCTATCTATCTATCTATCTATCTATCTATCTATCTATCTATCTATCTATCTTTGCAGCCAGTCTCTTTAGAATTTCATTCCTGAATAATAGAAATGTTCCACTAAATTGTTTGTTTTCTCCATAGTGTATCTTCTCTTCCTTCTTTCACTGTTTTATTTTTCCATGTTTTCCAAAGCTCAGACTTCCTCACTCCATTACTTTCTTACACTTTTTGTGACCTATTGAATTTTTTCTTTACCCCACACCTTCTCCTAATTTCTATCTCTTCTCTTCTGTCTACCTCAGTCATTCACAATTTTTTTGTTCTTCACCACTTATTCTTTCTTTTTGTTGCAGAAGTGTGGCTTTAATTTAAGATATCTGTCTGACTGGTCATTTACATGCTACCATGCTTCATTAATTTAAGTGTAGAGTGTGGCTGCAAAACCTATTAAAGTGTCAGAACGTTTCTGCTGGGGGATGAGCTAAATAAATGAAATCTCTAATTGCAGGATAAGCGGATTTATAATTGATGGTTTCAAAATCATTAAAGCTTTTAAATAAGGTTTTGCATGTTATTTTTCATTTGGGGCAGACAAATGAACTACTGTAGAGGCTGATGGTTGAGAAAGGCCATTTCTTATCCTTTATGTGGGGGTTTCTTTTTAAGACAAAATTGGGAAGTTGTGAGAATTTAAGTGTCACGTTCCAGTACATGTGATGTTAATAACTACAGGTTCTTATTTAAAACATCCAATATAATGATTTTGGCATTATTTATTATTATAAAAAGCAGACATTTGAATATTTCCAATGTAGAGACCATCTGCAAAAAATCCCAAAGAGGTCCAAACATGTAAAAGACAAGTGTTTGTTAGATCAAAATTAATAGAAAGGGAGGGAAAATTACAGGAAGGACGAAAGCACAAGACAAGAATCATCCTACCTCTGTCTCCTTTCTGTGCGCTAAATCCTGCCCACAAGTTGGATTAACTCACCCACTCATGTACCATAATTAAGAAGCCTGTGTCTTATCTCCCATTTCTCTTTCCCCAAACTCCAGCCTGTCTTTGTCCTGTCAATCCAGTTTATGTTCCTTCTTCTCTTCTTCTCTCTTTCCCACAATTCATTAGTCAGATTTAAATCCCCTTCCAAGATCACCATATGCCAAGCTCCAGAATCAGTTTCAGAGTCAGGGCAGTCTTCCATACTTTAACCCATTGAACTTGTAGAACCTCCATCAGCAGCTTCTGCTGTCCTTGGACCCAAGCCTTATCAATGATTTTAAAGGGCAAGAAGTTTCTAGTGGTCTTGCAGCTGCTTAGACAATTTGAGGAGCAGCATAGCACTAACTTCATCATGCATACTCTGGCAGCTCTGACATTTTCTTTCTTATTGCTCTCTCTTTTTACAGTAACCATGAGCTATGCATCCCTACCCAGTAGTGCCTTGGGGAAGCCTGGCATGTTTCCACCTAGATTATTCTTTTCCTACCTATCCTCTTTCATGATAGCTCTTTTAGTGGTCACCTAGGCAAGTTATAGATACTGAAGAAAATCCTGCAGGTGGCCTGGTGGCATACAGTAAGAAATAATCTATGGAGACATGTAAAGACCTACCAGACATGCTAACATTATAAGAACCTGCCAAGTAATTTCTTCAGGGCAACTTCAACTGATCACGTTGACTGAGCCCAGTGAAATGTAGGGGATTGACCTTATGCGTCAACTTCCAATGAGCAAAACAAAGAAGACGGTCCTGATGATGATGGTGGTGGTGGACTGTTGTACCAAATAGGTGGAGTTGTTTGTCTTAACTAACTTAAAGGCAGGACAGTTGTGTCCACCCTCAGAAAGGAAATGCTCACCCGATGGGGAGTGCCAGAATATATATTTACTGATAGGGGTGTACAGTCCTTTATAGGTCTTTGTAGCAGATTGGAGATTGGTCCACATGAATGCTATAGCCTATCATCAGTCTAATCTTATGGAGTGAGTAAACAGGACCCTGAAAACTATTGATTGTCACCTATGTTGGACAATGCCATCAGGACTGAGTAGCTGAGGATGGCACTCAATTCACTGTGGCTCTGGTGAGATGCCAGCTCTATTACCTCTTGGAGAACAAATATTAAACCCCTTAGAGCAGATTGTCACCCTCTCTAACACCATATTTCAATATTTTACAGTTAGAAAACTTTAAGAAATGAATTAAACAGAGACGGACAAATTCCAAAGCCAAGTACACCTGCTATTATAATAGTTGTAATAAGGCAGTCATGTATGCTGATAGTGACAAGGTTTGGCTGCGGGCTCACCCCCACTCCAAAGCCCCTACCAAATTTATTTCTAAGCTAGTACCAAAATGGTGTGGTACAATCTGTGTAGTGAAGAAATTAGTCCTATTAATTACCAAGGCAGTTGGCAGGAGGAACAGAGAAATTAAATTGATACTTTTCATGTGACCAACATGAAACCCTACTTTGGCCCAAAGAGGAGTTTGGGAGTGGGGAATCTGCAGCAATGGTATAATAATTAGTTTTATTGTTGGTCTGCATTGGTTGTTTCTTTTGGTTAAACATGCAAGAGTCTAATCATTTGATTGCATCCTGGTGTAAAGGAGCAAATGTTATGATGGCTGCAGCAGGAATAATGATAGAACAGGACCAATAGGAAATACGCATTGGCTGTAACGAGAGGAGCCTCGGCAGGAACAGAAGTGTTAAATACAGTGGGAATAAGAAAGGTAAACCAGCACTTTGTAGAAAAGAAGTGATGGAGCAACAAACAGATACAGAAGCTTAACTTATTCCAGCTAAAGCAAAGTCGTCCAGGAGTTTCAGATACTTGGAAAAAGACGCGGAAGCCTGAGTAAGCCCTAACAGTATGACAAAATGTTTTTTGCAGTAACATCCATCTGCATTGACTTCTCTGCTATTCACCATACAATCACTTTCGATAATTTTGTGTATCTCTTTACTTAATGAATGTTTTTTCTAATAATTCTTATTCATTTCTTAACAGTGTATTGTACTTTTTTCAGCATTATCGTATATGAGTTAGATTTTGGGGAATGCATTGCTCAAGAGGCATTTAATATACTTTGTGTTATTTATTTTTCATTATTTTTCAATTTAAATGTGCAGATCCATCTGGTTTGCTATTTACAGTATATATGGCATGCTCTAATAGATGTAATAAGGTGTGTGAGGACAGTAGGCAGGTAATGTTTGTCACCCATTCTGTTTATTATTACTGATATTTTTGTAGTTGTATTATGCAGGGATGGGTACAAGGTACTTGTGTGACCCGTTGACTAGGGATCTGTGCCGGCAATTGGCAGGTTGCTGGTTCGAATCCCGTAAACGTCACAAGTGACTCTACTCCATTGGGCCCTTGAGCAAGGCCCTTAATCTGCAATTGCTTCATTCTGGGTAGGATCTTAATCTTAATCCCAGTCTGCAAGCAGGTCCTCCAATTTACAGGGGAAACTTGAGGGTTGGTGTCAGGATTGACATTCCACACACTGTAAAAAAAACCTCACACTGTTGCAGTGTCGTGCTGAGGTGTCACCCGCTGCACTCGGGTCCCAGTCCAGTTGGTTTATCATGTGGTGGGTGCAGCAACACGCTATCAGTGTCTGCTCCCAAACTCTCTCTTTTGAAGGATTTGCTGAACATACAAGTAGTACTAGGGTGTTGCACCGTGTTAGCCATTATGAATGTAGAGAAAAGCCAAGCAAAATGACACCTTTTATTGGCTAACTAAAAAGATTACAATATGCAAGCTTTCGAGGCAACTCAGGCCCCTTCTTCAGGCAAGATGTAATACAGAGACTGAAGTTCCCTATGTTTATATACACACTCTAGGACAAGAATTGTCTTTTCTCTGAACATACAAGATATACTGACCCCTGGTGGTGACATTTCTTTTACACTGCCTTGGCAGCCTATAGAAGTTGTCCCCATTAGTGTTTTGGAGTTTCTGGGGGCTACACCATTCATTAAAAATCTTCTTCAATAAATTATATTTCCTTTAAAGTAACTTAAGTAATTATTTTAAAAGCAAAACTCATGAAATCCAGTCAGAGTCTTGCTATTTACAAATAATAGGAATAAGGAGCATAACCAATTTTGAGTGCTGAATGTAATTTGCTGAATGTAATTATTGAGTTGGTACAGTTTATAAATTTGCAAATTTGGATTTTCATCAACATATTTTCATTACTATTATTCTATTGTCTGCACATGTTAATATGTTATGGAAGCTGTGAGACTTTCAGCCCAGACACAAACAGACTGACACCGGCAGTTCTAAAAAACAGACATGTTTATTGCAGTTTGTCCCCAAAGTCCAAATCCCGCACACACACAATGCTGCCAACACAACAACACCCTTCCTCAGGCCTTTCAATGTCCGTGGGCCGCCCTTCCTCTCCTCTCTGGAGCTTCGTCCTACTCCAGCTCCTTGACTGTAGGAAGGTGGCCCCTTTTATTGCCACCTGGATGTGCTCCTAGTGCTTGTTGATGAGCTTCCTGCAGCACTTCCTGGTGTGGCAGAAGTGCCGCATGACCATCCGGACGCACCCCGGGCGTCCCTGGAAGGTCCTTCCTCCACCTTCCCAGGTGTGGCAGAAGCGCTGATCTCTCAGGCTCCACGAAGCTCGGGGCACCCCCTGGTGGCTCTGTCCCCGTGGTCCCCTCTTTATCCGGGGCGGTTGCCCCCTCGTGGACTGTGGGACATATAGACCTCCTTCCAGGTGTCCCAGTTGGGTCTGCTCCCCAGCCTCCTGCCACAAAGCTTAAACTGTGTTAATTTATGAGAACTTTAAAACACAGAGGTCTTAACACAAATAATGCAAAATATCTGTTAAAAAGAATGTCATTACTTTTTTGGACATTATAAGGCTACATCTTTGGATCAAATGTAACTGTAAACATTAATTGAGCTGTTCCTTGTAAAAAGAAATAAAATGCAACCCTTGGTGAAGGCAGATGGCTTCAAGCAAAAATCAGTCACTCAGTCATTTTTAATCAGATGCTTTTGGTGTTGAAGTCTTTTATTGGCAACTACTGTAAATGCTTTGCAAAGTTTCTCAAAGCAATTACTTATCAAAATAAGTAAGCTGAAGCCTTACTATACAAAACATTCATATTAGCTGATACTCAAAGATTATAGTGGTAGTTTACTGTTGTTATTCATATTTTAAAGCTGGTTATCAAATTGAAACATTAGTTTATTTTAACATAAAGTGGTATGGTGGCCCATTTGACACACCGTAGGGTGAGGCTGAAACTAATTGTTAAAGAGAATTATTTGAGTGAGTTACACTAATGGTGTTGTGATTTCTGTGGATTGTTCAGTCACCCTGACTGGAGCTCTTCATGCTTCTTTTGAATTTTTCACCATTTTGGAAGCTTACTCCTTCTATGGTCCATCCCTCTAAGTTCTGTATGTTTTAAAAACAAGACTGATTCTGTTACGAGAACAATACCATGGATATTTCATTTAGTCCAATGGTTGCCAGAACGGGCTCTAGCTGTCCTGCAACCCTGACCTGGAAAAGTGGGTTAAGAAAATGGATGGACGGATAGATGGATGGATTAATTGATTATCAAGTCAAGTCAAGTGACTTTATTGCCACACAGTATTTAATCTTATCATTGAACTGTCATTTAGTAACTTTAAAAACAAAGACTTTGTTTCTCTTAACTATATATCATTCTTAATTATGTGTACACTATTTATCTATCTTTTGTATAGTATTTATTCCTTGCTATTCTTGTCTAAATTTAATTTGTTTTTCTTTACATGTAACTTTGACCTCTTTGACATGTTGTAAAGGACTTTGAATGAAAATGTGCTACAGAAATAAATGTTGTAGTTGTTGTTTCAAACAGTGGCACAAAATGACTGGACTGCGGCACAACATTATACTTAAACACAGGACAAGTGCAAGGCAGGTAAAGAAGTAAAAGGATAAGTGTCTGTGTGTTTGTCTGCGTTTCCATCCAGTCGCTAAGTCTCTGTCATTCTAACAGATGGCACATCACAAATATTAACACTACTTTTAGAAATCCCACACCAAATGGAATATAACAGAGATGTATGTATTGCATTTGTCATTCCAACAAATGGTGTATCAAAGACATTTGTAGTTAAAGTTATGCATTTTATTACTTGAAATGTTTGTGATGTGCCATTTGTTGGAATGGCAAATGCAATTTATTTTATTATTATGTGCGATATAAAATGCATTCCTATAAATGCATTGCAAATGTTAAAAGTGAAGTCTGTGTTGATTACTTAGATTTCATCCCATCTTTGACAGATAGCACAACTAGTATTATAGCACAAATGGATAAATAAATAGAAATAATAGGTGAGTGAATATATAGTAATAATTTGAAATAGATAGTAATCAATAAATAAATAATAAGAAGAACTAATAATAAAAAACAACAGTGGTAACATATAAATATGCTACTACTAGCATATCTGATGGCAGAGGAGCAGCACAGAGTTCAGACTGCAGGCAGCCAGGGGTTAGAAGCTGTTGCAGAGCCTGGCAGAACTGGAAGTGGGACAAAGAGACCATGTGAGGGACAGAAGTGGTCCTTCACAATTCTATAGGGTTTGTGGATGCAGTGCTTTCTAAAGATGTCTTTAATGGAGGGCCGAGAGGTGCCGATGATTTCCTGCATGTACACTATTTTTTATAGGACCATACGGTCAAAGACACTGCAGTTCCTACACCAGGCAGTGATGCAGCTGGTCAGAAAGCACTCGCTGGTACCCCTGTAGAATGTGGTGTGAAATGGAGGAGGTAGTCTTGCCTTCTTCACCTGCTGAAAGAAGTGGAGATACTACTCTGCCTTCTTGGTTATGGAGGTGGTGTTAATTGACCAAGTAAAGTCAGCTGCCAGGTGCACACCAAGGAATTTGGTGTTCTTGACCAGTTTCACCACAGATCCCTCGATGTGCAGTGGGGTGTGGACTGCATAGGCATCCCTGAAGCTTACAATCATCTTTTGTCTTGACCTAAGTATAGAGAAAGCTTATTTGGGCAGTGCTACCTGATTGAAAAGAACCTGGTTACCCAAGAGAGACAGGTTGGGAGCATGCACTGATACAGCACTTTGCCACACACACCACATGGTGAACCACCTCAGGATCCCAAATTAGAACCTGAGTACAGTCACGCAATGGGAAATACGTCAGCACCACACTAGTTGAAATGGAATGGAACAATGTGAGCTTTTCTACATTGGCTGGACTGCCAATCCTGCCAACAACCCCCAAATTGTCCCTTGCAAATTGGAAGACCTGCAGGTTAACGTCATACCCAGGATGGAACAATTGCAGGTTACGGGACTTGCTTAAGTGCCCAATGGAGTAGGATCCCTTCCAGCAATAGCGGGATTTAAACCAGCAACCTTCCAGATACCAGCACAGATCCTTAGCCCAGGAACCACCACCCCACCTAAGATTTAAAGTGTACTAAATGCAGAAAAGGACATCAAACACTAATAGGATCTTGTGTGCAATTCATACTTTATAAACAAACTTAGGAGAGTGACCTTCAGGCAAATCTAAATTTATATTCAGAAAAAGATAATTCTAAAAACTTTTTAACTAGATGGGGACTATGACCAGCACTTTATTGTCTTTGAGGTTTATACAGTGTATGGTCAAGACTCAAAAACCATTGGAAAAAAAAAACTCATATTGGAAAGCGTGACTGTACAAATGCCACAAGATAAATTCATTGAGTTTGAGGGAAAAGCCTGCAGTATTTGAATATAATACAGATATTAGCAAATGAAAAAAATGGCCAAAGCTTGAGCATCTTTCTTCTGTAGATTTCTCTGTGACTATAGATGGAGTAAGACGTTGTGACTGATTTGTTGACTTTGGTCTTAAGCATTCGGTATTTCAAAGTAAATACTGAATTTGCTGCTGGGATTTGTCTTCTGTTAATGTAATGCATGTTGTCTATTCAGATGATTACTTTTCCAAGAGAAATCTTAGCACTGATAAGTAGGTCAACTACTGTACATCATAAGAACATAATTGAGGTTTTCTGCTTCCTATGCCATTATGCCTTTTAACTGATGTACTTTTTGTGTTTCTGTGATTTAAAGTGCTAGCAGTTTGAGTCAAGGACAAACTGCGCTTTGAATTACAGCAAACAGAATCCATCAGTAAGCTGATACAGAGTACAACTGGCTTTTCTTTCAGTTCACCTGTTTATAAAAGATTAATAACAAGCTGATTATTTTGTAATTAACATATACTGTAAGTAGTTGTGTATATACACCAATGTTTTATGCAAACAGCCTCCTTCCGGGTCTCTTTGAGAAAATCTGCTGCATTGTATACCTACTTATAAAAGAAAGTAAAAAATACCAGTTGTTATGTGGATTTCAAAGGCAGTCAATAAAATGATGGGTCAAGTTTGAGTTTATTGCGATGTGCACATAACACAACTAAATTGTTACTTGAATGTCTAATACAAGACTTAAGAAATAAATACATAAATAAATAAATAAATACATGACCCTGTGTTAGGATATAGCAGGTTGGATAATGGATGGATGGATGGATGGGTGAACATATATAGAATAGAGCATGTATAAAGGAGAAATAAAGGTCTCACATAGTCACTAATCTGTGGTCCATGGTGGTTTGTTAAGCAGATCTTCCATCGACTTTCAAGATTTTCAGAGACATGCAGGAAAATTAATCAGGTGAGCTCAACCACCAGAAAGCACCATACCTCTCCCCATAAGTCTAATGCCTGTTCCCATACAGACTGATCATAGGCAAAGCACTATCCTTGGTATTTTCTCACTTGGACGTCAGAGGTTACTTCATACCTCACGAGGATCTCTTTCTTAATGATTTCATAGTCGGCTGTAAATTGCTTGTTGAAGTCATAATACAGAAATTGTGTCAGTATAGGAGCCCACTTGGCCTGTAGCCACTGTTGTCAATGTGCAGTGTGCTTGAACACCGGTACAAGTACCTGGGAGAGGTCAAAAGTTCCTTCTCTTTGTTTGATTGCTTTTGCTGCTCTTCCTGCCTCCACAAAGTCTGTCTGCTGTTTTGCAACATTGCATTTTTAATTGCTGTATTTGTTCCATGATTTGTTGGATGGGCGTTCTTAAGTCTGCCTGGTGTGTTATGTATCCAGGTAATCTCGCTGACTACACCACCTTAAATGAAAAGCAAACAGACAGATGTGGAGTTGGGGTCCTGGAGGAGGCCCCATTATAATAAATCAAGAAAAATGTCATTGTTTGCCAGTGGGATGCTCTTGAAGAAGCTTTTATGTTCTCCTTAAAAGCTGCTCCAGGAATGAACACCAGCTTCTGGCACGCAGGCAGTTTACTGTATGTACTATCAGAGCTGGAAGGGCAGGGGACTGCAATGTTAAGAACAGAGAAAGACAACAAGTTAGAATTACTGAGACACATTTATTTTTCCCCCTGTGTTTCCCTTGAGGAAAAACCCGTGAAATACTGCCCATGCTTGTGTGTCAGAAGATATATGTAGTACATGTATAGGGTGGTCGAGATCTAACTTTGCAATTATTGCATTGCATTACATTAAAAGTTGCATAGTTAGATCTGGAACACCCTGTGCAATTATATACAATACATAAAAGAACATGTATAGTATTTGTTATTATGAATGGCTGTTTATAAACTACTTTTGTTATTTTTCTTAAATACTACTAGGGGGCTTTGCCCCCTGCTGGCTTCGCTCGCCAACCCCGGGCCTGCACTACACGCTAGCCTCTTTGTGGTTCTGCTGCTTGCGTATTGGGATGTACAATTTAAACAGATTTTTATTTTCATGGGATTTGTTACATATGCATAATAGAACTATTTTACATTACAGCGAGTAATTAACCATATTAAAAAATAGTAAAATGTAATAATTTGAAAGTAAATTATGTTTCATGTTGCGTTAGAGTTATTCTTTGAGTAATACAATTTTTTTCTGTTTGGCTTTGAAATTAACACACAAATACTTTTTAAACTTACACTTTTACTGTAAAACTTCAGTAAAAAAATTTTTTTGAATTACATTTTCGTCAATATTGCATTGAATTTTGATTCTGTGTTTGGACTTTCATTGTAACAACATAACATATAACTGCCCGTGATTGAATTTTGTTTCTTTCTCTCTATTAAATAAAACAACTTTTTCAAATGTTTGGTTCTGAGATTTGTTAATTGTCTTTGCAAAAGATGTTCTAACAGGAAACTGTTAATGTTTTAATATGAATGGCATATCAAGATCTCCTTTGTTGTCTAATGTTAAGATTTACTGCATTACCTTTCTTGGATACATTTTTCTTTCTACAGTAATTTGTACAGTGGAAGAACGGATGTTGCTAAAGGTTGTTGATATTCTTCGGGATATTGTAAGTTGATGTTTTTATGTTCTGCATGATCATCACCAGCTGTTTCAGCAGAGTCTATTGATACGCATTTAACCAATTTGCTGTGTAACCGATCAACATTTTGGCTGTTAATTCGTTTGACTTCATCGTTTCTCAGTGCTAGGATTGCCCGTGTACTCATTTTTTCTGTTGATAACCCTTCGTGATGAAATACTTCAATAAGATTTGGACATAATTTGTCTTCTTTAATTGGGAACTTAAAGTGAGGAAAAGTTAACATTTATAAGAGAGCAGGAACTGTGTCTGTCAAAAGCATTCACACGAAGGAGAGGTGAGAGTACCGTGTGCGTGGTTGAATATGGTTGAGAGGCGGGCAGGACTTGAAAAAATCTTATGGCCAAAGTCTTGCGGGACTTGAAAAAATCTCTTCAATAAAGTCTTGTCTTGTTGCGGAATTTTTTTATACAATAGAGAGAGATAAGATCAAGGTATGTGTGCATGTAGATATAGTGTAAAACTATGTAACTATAGCACCATGTGAAGGTATATTTAAAGGAGTGCAGAAATAATCAGGAAAAGGATATCTAGAAATATATGCATGCATGCCAAATAATAATAATAATAATAATAATAGTAATAACAACAGTCTGGCAGAAAATAACACAACTGAGGACTGGAGGACAGCAGACAGACCACCCTATGAATTAAGAATAATTGATATGCCTGATGACAACTTAAATGCTGATGATGGCCATTTTCACTGATTTGTGGAAGAAACTGAGCTCATCCCATAGGATTCAAAAGGCAGAATGTCACAAAGCACAAAAAAACAGTTTCTAATTGACAAAATAATATGCAGAATTCCAAGCAGTGAAAATGCAGCATGTAGATTTTAGGAAGGCCTTTTCCTCTCTTCCAGACACCTTTAGATGTTCTGTGTTAACAAAAATATCAGACAGTTCATGAGAAAGGGAAAGCAGTCATGGAAAAAGCTGCTAACAAGCACAGGGCAAGTGTCAGGTCCTGTTTTCCAAGAAGATTCACACTCATTAGTGCTGCTTGGATCAGCCATAGATGTATTTTGGATGCCAGACTTACAAATCGGCTACAAAGATATGATCAGATGTATTTGGTTTACATGAAACTCTATTGCAGACAGCAGCATAACTGGAATTCAATATCAGGATATCAGGATATTCATCAGGAAAACTTATGTGAAATTCAAAGTAAAGTGTGCTATTATCATACTATTATAATCAATTGGGCAGCAGCTACCAAATTTGTGGACAACTACTTGCTGTACTAAAAGGCAGTGAAAATAATTAGCCTGGAAAAGAGCTGCAAATAACTTTAGCACCCTACAGGCTGACAACATCCATTTACCAACAGATCAAGAAGAAGAAGAAGAAGCTGCATGTTGAATAACTAAAGGGAGTCCAAAAGGATCTGACATCCAAGCTGAATGGAGTCAATATTGGTTTTCTAAGGCAGCGTGTGTAGTATTTGTCCTGAACAGAGGGCAGCTGGGTGCCGGTGATATTCTGTTCTGCCTCCTCCACCCTGTGCTGAATGTTTTCAATCTTGAGTTGATCTGGTGCCCTACCACAGTGTGCTGCAGCCAGTGATGATGGACTCCACTGTGCACATGTAAAAGTTAGTGAGAACAGATTGATCAATCTGAGTTTTTCTTAGACAAATACGGAAATAAATTAGTGAGAACAGATTAAAAATATCAGTTTTTCTTAGAAAACTGAGGAAATAAAGAGTGTTGGTGAGCCTTTTTGAGAGGAAATTAAATGTACTTTTTTAAAGCTATGTCTATGTACAAAGGAACAGCCTGAATTCTTCAGACATGGATTCATCAAGGTGCTTAAAAACCCTTTTATAGATTTTGGCTTGTTCTCTAGAACATCACAAATGTCTTGCTGATATTCCAGCAACCAACTGTTCATTCCTCCTCATCATAAAGTGTTCTGTTGGACTGGGATATGGAGATGGTGCAGAGTAGTAGAGTAGACTGTCATGTCTGTGGAATGAGCTGGAGGTAATTTGTGATTTATGACATGGCATATTATCTTGATGGAATTATTCCTTTTAAAAAAGGCAGTCTGTTGCCATAAAGGGATGCACATGATTAGCAACAGTGCTTAGGTATGATGGACAATCAAATATCCATCCATCCATTTTCCAACCCGCTGAATCCGAACACAGGGTCACGGGGGTCTGCTGGAGCCAATCCCAACCAACACAGGGCACAAGGCAGGAACAATCCAGGACAGGGTGCCAACCCACCGCAGACAATCAAATATTGTGTAGTTAAAAGGTATTAAGAGGGCAAATTAGTGCCAAGAAAACATCCCTTGCATCATTACACTACCAACACCACCACCCTATACCATTGACATAATACAGACCATTCTTTATTTACGCAATTTACAAGCAATTCTAAATGTGCCTCTTGCATTCTGCAGCAAGTATGAAGATTCATTAGGCAAGGAGAGAGAGAGATGGAACCATTTTAGTATTAGGCTGATACCAGCAAAAAATACTGGATTGGATATTGGAATCTCCAATTGATTCAAGTCATTTCATTTGTAAAACATTGTGAGGTTTCTGAACTCTTTTAGGACCCCCTCACAACTGAACGTCACACCAAAGTGTGACTGCCACGTCTGTGAAAGACTGTTTGTCTGTTGCTGAGGCAACCACAGGTTCGCAGCTCAGCAGCAGAGCACCGCAGAAACAACTATGAGCTGATCAAGATCACGGTATACGCGCTTGTCACCAATGGGTGATGCAAGGGACATTATAAAGGCAGGGAGCAGTATAACGTGTCCATTGACCTGGCCCCAACTCTGCCCGTTTGCTGTGTCTGTGTACTAGAGAGTGGTAGCTCCCGCTGCAATAAATAACCGTGCTGTTTCTGTTTTGCTAAAGTACTGAGACTCAGCTTCGTGTTTTGGGGTGCAAGACAACGACTCACATGTCACAACATATATAAACTCACAGTGCCTAATTTTATATTAAAGAGAGATTGGCAATTGCATTACATCTTCAGATCTCTAGGAACAAGAAAAGAAAAAGCATGGCTGGGAAACTTATTAATGGCTACACTTACATTTAAGCAATCTTGAGTGAGTTCTTCTGGCCCCCAACTGAGTTACAATTCCTTTAGTTACAATTGCACATTTGTCATCCAGCATCTGGAGGGTTCCAAATTTCTTGCCTTTTTAACATTACACTCAGGAACGATATACAGTGATTTGACAACAGCTTTTGTGCAAACAATACCTTGATTTGACTTATTTACACAATGACACACACATACCTACAAGTATTTAACTTGTACTCCATTAGATGAGCTGCAGGACAAGATCAATTTTGAAATGTAAACGTCCAGAGAGAACTAGAAAACAAGATTAGGGCTGACAGTCAGGCATATGGTCGTTCATATTGCCAAAAAGAAGGAGGAAGAAGGGCATATATGGAATCATATAATGTATTGTACTCTACTAACTTTTTAAAATACCTTTTGGATAAGATGTTAATAATAATAATAATAATAATAAATTATTTTATTTATATATAGTAGTACAAGAGCTTGCTGGCTCACCCATGGAGTGTCTGTCTATCAAAGTGTTTTCATAGCGAGGTTCTGCATTTGGACATTTTCTCTAAACCAAGCCACCTTGACTTAGCTGAAGAAAAAAAAGACCAAAGCAGTGGACAAGAAACCCATCCATGTTAGTATTCTACCAAAATCATTAATGTAGAGTTTAAGTCACTAATAAAAAGTGTAACTGTTTTGTCTTCCTCTGCCAGTTTTAAGGTGTGTGTGGATATTTTTGGGCTAGCTTTAGGCAATAAGATAAGACCAATTTTTTTGTCAGGGAGACCTTTACAAAGCTCAGTGGTTACCAATAAGAAACAATTTGTAGGTTTTTTATTTTGCTGAAGATGTTTTGAATCAGTGAGCTGCACACTTTATTGTAAAAGCTTTGGGCAGCAACAAATGAGTACAGCATGGCAAAGAACATCTCCAGCTGGATGAAAACAGACCACTTAGTTAGATAAGTAACATCAGTATATGGAGTTATGATTAAAAAAGAAATTATAAATGCTAAAATGCATTAAAGAAGAATACACGCAATGATGCAAAATTATCCCTAAGAATTTCTTTCAGTATTATAACAGTACAGGAACAGACAAACATGTGGTAGATTATAATAAATACAGCTTGGAGACAAATTCAACACACAAACAAACAAAAAAAAACATAATGAACGTTCTTCTGAAGTTTTCAGTTGTGAAACGGTCATGATCATAGATAGATAGATAGATAGATAGATAGATAGATAGATAGATAGATAGATAGATAGATAGATAGATAGATAGATAGATAGAACTTTTTTTTGTTCCCAGTGGCTTTGGCTTTTTACAGAAGCTCTTTAAATAAATAAATACATAAATATGTATTTATGTATAAATTTGGTCTGAACACACACCAGAATGACTATACAGCAAGAAAATTCAAAAGAAAGAAATGTTCTGACTTGGCTGTCCCAGTCCCACTGAGGCATTACACAGACATACTGTATTGCTGTTGGTATAAAGGACCCCAGTAGCATTTCTTGACACTTCTGGTAAGGCCACCCATGGCTGCAAGGTCAGAGGTGGAGTCCCAACTAAGACTGACTCAACCAAACGTCTGCCCTCTCCCCGATCCTACTAAGGGTTCATCCAAAATGATGCAACTTCCTGCCATTCCTTGTCATCCTGCGCATAGCTTGCCACATGGAGCCCTGACAAGCAGTGAAGTGGTGTGATTAAGGATTGCACATCAAAGATAGATAGATAGATAGATAGATAGATAGATAGATAGATAGATAGATAGATAGATAGATAGATAGATAGATAGATAGATAGATAGATAGATAGATAGATAGATAGATAGATAGATAGATAGATAGATAGATAGATAGTGTCACACACGTGTGCATGGGAGGCAGCTAAAGGGCTGGAGTAAGGGAAATTCCGAGTCGTACCGGGATGTGGCAGAGTGCACTGACTCTTTTTCTCCCTTTCCTGCAGACCATTCACGGGAGATTCCACCTGGTCCTCTTGATGTCATTTCCGGGACCAAGCCTATGGAAGAAGACTTTGCCTGCTCCGGCCCCTGTGATGTCACGTCAGGGCTCGAGCCTATGGTTGAAGACCCTCATGAGCCGACCCCTTTGACCTCACTTTCTGTCTTCCCCTTTAAAAGCCTCCACCTTTTCCCTATTCCCTCAGTTCTGTTTTGGACTCGGTTTACTGCACATCAGTGCTGTATTCATTTTTGCGATATTGCAGCCAGGATACCAATTATACGGGTGGCTGCCCCAAACCTTGATATGGCTCTGTGTGGAGTTTGTAACAATAGATAGATAGATAGATAGATAGATAGATAGATAGATAGATAGATAGATAGATAGATAGATAGATAGATAGATAGATAGATAGATAGATAGATAGATAGATAGATAGATAGATAGATAGATAGAATAAACAAACAAACATACTTTATTTATCCCTGGGAAAAATTTGGCTTTTTTACAGAAACTCTTCACGGAGCTTCTGTAAAAAGACTGCTGCTTGCACGGCATCCAAAGATTCAATATAAACATGAATTATCATCACTGTTCTTGAATCTGTTTCTCAATGCATTCTGTAAATTTTTAAAAAATCAAAAACATAAAAATAGAGCAAAATTGTGTTTCTGTGCACTGGAAACTGGCTAAACCCATCTCAGAAAGAGGCCTGGTCTAGCATAACAAGCTCAAGTTATGAATTATGGAGTGATGCATTTCTTTGAGTAATTCCCAACTCATATGTTGCTGAAGAAGGGCAGAGCAGATCCGTTTATATGTTCTGGCAGTAATGAAATGGGAAGTTAATGCAGGACTTTATCACATTAGAACAGGTCACTGGAACTGATTCATTTACAGCCAAATAAGAGTTTATCAAGTTTTAAAAGAACTTAACAAATACAAGGTATCTTTAGATATAATGGGCTCATAATCCAAATATCCAGACAGCTGGTGTTTATGTAGGGAGAAGTTCAGCATTTTTCTGCATGAGTTATGATATGGCATTAAATAATTTCAGCTTGAATGAACATCACAACTTATCAAGCAAATGGACATCCAATACCATGTTTTGGTAAGTTAAATCCATGAAAAGAAAATTCTGCCAAAGCTAAACAAGCTGCACACTGCAAAACATTTTGGGAGAACAATTATTAACGAAGCATGGCAGATTAGTGCTGGAAGAATTTCTTGTGGTTGCAGGCACACCAACATGTTCTGTGCTGAGGACTTCAAACACGAGTCAACAATACAAATATTGCCTGCTTCCCTATTGCTTTTGTTTTCTCATGAAAATCATAAAAGGTTGCACAAATATTGTTTAATCGTGTAATGCTGAGCCTGGACTGTAATCATAAGCATTAATATCACAACAAAATAAATCATGGTTGGCTATGCAGAATAAAATGGTTTTGGATTGCACATTATGTTAGGCTGATTTATGCACTGGCATCGTTTATTATTATACAATACGGTACATTAGTAGATTTCTTTGACTCAGATAATCTAAATACCCTCCCGCTCAATAAATGGCAATTTCATATTTGTATTCATGCGTCCCTGTAGGTTTCAGCTGAGGTCCGCTTTGTGGCGTTTCATGCATTCCGCTCCCACTCTGAGATGGGAAGATGAATAAGTAAACATCGCTTAGTACACTCAGAAGTCTGAACAAGTATAATTATCAGAATTTATATTAAGAAATTCATTTTATTATTTAGGGGCGGCACGGTGGCACAGTGGGTAGTGCTGCTACCTCTCAGTTAGGAGACCTGGGTTCGCTTCCCGGGTCCTCCCTGCATGGAGTTTGCCTGTTCTCCCCCAATGTCTGCATGGGTTTCCTCCGGGAACTCTGGTTTCCTCCCACAGTCCAAAGACATACAGGTTAGGTGCATTGGCGATTCTAAATTGTCCCTAGTGTGTGCTTGGTGTGTGGGTGTGTGTGCGCGCCCTGCGGTGGGCTGGTTTGTTTCCTGCCTTGTGCCCTGCGCTGGCTGGGATTGGCTCCAGCAGACCCCCGTGACTCAGTAGTTAGGATATAGCAGGTTGGATAATGGATGGATGGATTTTATTATTTAAGACATAAGGTGCCTATAAAAAGTATTCATCTGCTTGTAAGTTTTCATATTTTATTATTATACAACATTGGATTACTTTTCTGACGCTGATCAACAGAAAAAGACTCTTTAATGGTAAAGTGAAGGCAGTTCTCTGCAGAGTGGTCTACATAAATTACAAATATAAACCACAAAATAATTGATCACATAAGTATTCACCTCTTCAAGTGGGTATTTAGTAGACCAGGGGTCCCCAACTCCAGTCCTGGAGGGCCCCTGTGGCTGCAGGTTTCATTCTAACCCTTTTCTTAATTACCGACATTTTTTTGTCCCTAATTAACTTCTTTTGAATTAATTTTAATTGACTTGTTCTGGAAGACTCAGACCTCTTAATTGTTTCTTTTTCCTTAATTAGCAGCCAAAAAATAATGAGATACAAAATTAACCAAAACATGACCAGCAAAACATGACCAACACTGTTGATCATACAATATCTGAAAATAAAGAAAGGTGAAGGCCTGAGTAATGCTGATCTGCTCAGGTCCCCAAATCATTTTGACAGCACTCTTAAAAAAGAGAAAATCAACAATTTTAGAAATATATGGTATTGTACAATGAGAGCAGCAACAAGCCATGGAATTAAGGAATGGGTTTAATTAACAACAAGAATCACAGCTTAATTAAGGTTGGAGTGAAATTGGTTGGAGTTTCGAGCCCTGACTTAGTTGGTCTTCTGTTGGCTCACTCACTTCACATTTCATTTTCCTTTGGGTGCAATTTAAGGAAAGAAATGAAACAATTCAGAGGAACAATGAAGAAATTCAGGGGAACAAATCTTAAAAAACAAGTCAATTAAATTTAATTCAAAAGAAGTTAATAAGCAGCAAAACAGGTCATTAATTAAGAAAAAGGTTAGAATGAAAACCTGCAGCCACTGGGGCCCTCCAGGACCAGAGTTGGGGACCCCTGTAGTAGATGCACCTTTGGCAGCCATGACAGCCTTCAATCGTACACTCAGGTCTCTCTCTATCAGCTCTGCACATCTGCAGTTTTTTTCTCTATTTATCTTTGCTAAACTGCTCAAGTTGTGTCAGGTGTCATGGGTACAGTGAGTGAACAGCATATATCGAGTTTATCGACAAATTCTCAGCTGGATTGAGATCTGAAGTCTGTCTCAGTCACTCCAGGACGTTAACACTGTAGGTTTTAAGCTATTCCTGTTTAGCTTTGCCTTTCTACTTGTAGTCGTTGTCTTGCTGGACTACATATATCCTTCCGAGATGAATGTTTTCTTGCAGACTGCAACAGGATTTCCCCATATTTTGCTGCATTCATTTCCCATCACAAGTCTCCCAGGGCCTGCTCCAGAGAAGCAGCTCCACAGCATAATGCTGCCACCATCATGCTTCATGGTGGGGATGGTGTGCTTTTGATAATGTGCAGTGGTCAAACATTGTATTTAGTTTGATGACTAAAAGGCACAATTTTGGTCTCATTGGAGCAGAGAACCTTCTTCCAGGTGACTTCAGAGCCTCCCATGTGCCTTCTGACAAACACTAGCTGAGATATATATGCTTTTTTTAACAGTGGCTATTGAACAAAATAATTTTTAAACACATCTGTGGGTGCAGCAGAAACTGCTTTCATTTTTTTTTTCTGTGTGCTTAACTGGTGTTGACTTGAAACTCTTTGCTCATTAATAGAAAAATATCACAACTAATAATTATCACCAAAATTAATTTGACAGTTCATGAAATACTCAGCAATACTTAGACTGGTGTTGCCGCTCTGTTTCTATGGCAAAGAAACACAGCTGCCCTTCAGAAACTCCCTCTTAAACAGTATTTCAATGAGAAACAAACACACTCTTACCCGTCCCCTTTGTGGGATCAGCTGCAGGCTTGCTGTGCGACATGTTTCTTGAATGAGGTTTGGAACATTGAAAAGAGCAAGCCCTGGCCAACCTAAAGGCTCACTCTCCTGTGAGAGTGAACAGCCCTGGCCCTTCTTGGTTGGGAAGAGAAATGCCTTCTTTCCGAAGGTCTTGGCCAACTACAAAGCACCTGTACCTTTGGTAGGAGGGGAGGGGCTGGTAGCTGACAGAGTTGGCTAGGAAACCAGCTTGGAAATTAAATCCAATTTCTCCAGTGAGGATGGGGATTCCTCCTTGGGTTTCCTCGAGCAGCTACCTGGCCCTTCAGCTTCTTCAGAGGGACACGCTGACCTGGTTCCTCCGGAGGAATCAGCTCGGGAGCAGATGGAGTGTGCGGACTTGCAATGAGTGGACAGCTCCTTAGAGTTTGCATTTAAACAAAGTCATGCTGCCAATGATTCCTACTATAAGGAGCGTGAGACCCTCGGCCTCAAAACTCTGCACGTTTTGTTTAAAAGCGGATGATTTCCGATCATATAGGTGGTAGTCTCATTAAACAGCTGGTCATTCCAGCTGAACATAGAGAGCTTGTATTGAAGATTGCTCACACACACATCTTGGGCAGTCATCTCAGTGGTAACAAAACTAGGGACTGCGTCTCGAAACTGTTCTTTTGGCTGAATATTGGCAGAGATGTCGAGCAGTTCTGTAAGTCTTGCCCTGACTGTCAGGTGGTCTCTGCTCACAGACTTCCTAGGGTTCTACTTTCAACAATGTCTATTTCAGACATTCCCGTCCAATGAGTTGGGTTGGATATTGTTGGCCCACTCCCCAAGAGTAAGAATACTGTAGTTATCAGTATATACTCCTGCTGGTTGATTACGTGATGTGATATCCTGAAGTGGCTGCTCTGCATAAGGCCAACTTGCCCACTGTTGGAAGGACTCTGTGTGAGATCTTTACTTGTTTTCGCATTCCCTGGGAAAGTTTAATTGATCAGGGTACACCATTTCCTTCCTGGGTTATGAAACAGTTATGTGAAGGCCTTGTCATTAAAAAAATGAGCACTACTGTTTACCATCCTCAGACAAATGGCCTGACTGAGTGATTTAACAAGATTTCAAAGCAGATGGTCTGGCATGTGCTGCCAGTCCTCATGTTCAAGATCTGAGAATCACCTTAGGCTTCTACCAGCTTAAGTCCATTTGAGTTACTGTTTGGTAGGTGTCCGTGGGGTGTGTTTGATATTGTTCGTGAGGAGTGGACGGGTGGGCAGACTAATACAGTTTGAAATTTATAGATTGGGTCGTTTCACTGCAAGGACAAATTTTTAAACTATCCTCTATCACGGTGGAGCATCAGCAGCATAAGCAGGATACCCAAAAACATAATTATGATAAGATAAGCAAACTCCGCAAATTTAAATTCAGGTACTTGTTCTGATTCCATCTGACCCACATAAGTTCCTGACAAAATGGCAGGGTCCTGCTGTAATAGAAGAGCAAATAGGGTCCTGTAAATCACAAAGTTAGAAAACCGGGCTGGTGAAAGCCTGTACAAATTTTACATGTTAATCTCTTAAAAGAATGGCATGAACTGCAGGAGGTGTTAAAGTTCATGGCAGCAGTCTCCCAGACTGACGTTATTATTGGTGAAGATTTGATGAACACTCAGAAAATGGAGTTTCTGTCTTTGATCGGATGAAACAATGATGACTTGTCCTCACTGCCTGGCCTCATAAAACTAGCGAATGACAAAATCATAGTGGAGCCTGGATTTAAAGTGCAAATGTGCCCGTATCGGAAACCGAAGGCGAAGAAGAATGTGTTGTATGAAGAGGTCAAACAGATGCTTGAATTAGGTGTAATTTGCGAGAGTAAAAGCTACTGGTGGAGCCCGATCGTATTAGTCCCAAAACTGGATGGTTCTGTATCGATCTTAGATGCTTAAATAAGGTTATTAAATTTGATGCTCATCCAATGCAGCATATTGATGAATTACTGGGGAAACTAGGTCAGGCGTCGTATATCTCTACGCTCGATCTTATGAAGGGGTACTGGCAGGTACCTTTTGAGGCTTCCAGTTTCAAAAAAGATGGGTTAGTTGAATTTACTAGGCTCCTGTTTGAACAGCATGGTGTGTCTCTAACTTTCCAGCGTATGATGTATCAGATTATGCGCCCAATTCCAAATATTCTGGGGCGTATCTTGATGATGTCATTATTTTCAGTAATGATTGGCAGTACATTTGGAACTCCTTCAGGCTGTGCTTGACAGTTTGAGGCAGGCCGGGTTGACAGCTAACCCTAAGAAATGGGTAACCCTAAGAAACTGGGAATGTCTGAAGCGTATTATTTGGGATATTCTATTTGGAAGGGTTTGATTAGATCTCAGTTGAAGAAGGCAGGTGAGGTGCTTGCATATCCTCATCTGGAAACACAAAATCAGGTTTGTGCCTTCCTGGGACTTGCTGGTTAATACAGAAGATTCATTCCAAATTTTGCAAATAGAGCTGCTCCTCTAACTAATCTTATGAAACACAGAAAGAACTGCTGCATTGCCTGGTCCAAAGATTGTGAACGGTCCTTCTATGATTTGAAGACTGCTTTGTCATCATACCCAGATTTAAGGAATCCTGACAGACATTAGTGTGTTTGTTTTGGGGGGTGTCCCCTGTCTCAGGTTTTTGATGGTGAGGATCATCCCATCGTGTGTTTCAGTAGAAAACCGCTTCCCAAAGAGTGTAATTACTCAACTATTGAGTAAGAGTGTTTGGTGAATAAATGAGCGTTGGAAGCGCTCCATTATTACTTGTGGGGGCACAAATTTACCTTGGTGACCGATTACGCTCCCCTGCAGTGGCTCTACAGACAGAAAGATACAAACTCCTGACTCACAAGGTGGTTCATTAGCTTATATCCATTTAATTTAATTGTCCATCATTGTCCGTCCCATCTTTGCTAGGAATGTCACTTAGTTCACAAAGGTGTGTATTGGTCAGTGCTTCAGTGTAATCGGTAAGCAGTACTAGTCTCCAGGAAAAGGAGCTCCATGATTTTCATTCATAATTGGCAGTGCTGACTGACACTGTACAATATACAAAGTGTGTGTGTCCTTACAAATTAGGTGTGCCTCCTCCACTCTCCTCTTCTCACAACTATAGAACAATTTCTGCTTCTGCTCTATTATTCAGAGTATTGCTATGAACTACAAAGTGATTCATCTGAGAGAAGGACTGGAGAGCTGTAGAATGTTAAGAGCTACAGAATGTTAAGTCATCTTTTATTTTTTGTGGGAACTTTCACATACAAATAATGTAAAGCCAAACTATTTTTTAAATAAAATTTTCCATACAAACAAATTTGTGGCCTTAAAGCCTGATGTTCATTTTCCACTACCACACTGTTCTCCACTGTTTTGGCTTGCCAGTAAGGGTCTCCTCACAATTTAACCCATTCAATTATACAATGAATGAAAACAATTTGATTAAAAAAAGACTGAGCAAAAGGAATGTTTTGAAAACTGATTATTACTCACTATTTACTCTTTTTACTACCTATTTACTGATTATTACTTACTATTTAGCTCAATTATTGTGATTTATGTTGATTTGTAACAGCTGATTTACAAAAAATGTTGCCCTGGTTACAAGGATGAATTCAGTGGAATGGTTACTGATAAAACATTGAAGAGAAAACTTTTTAATCAGGACATCTATCTCTATCTCTCTCTTTATATATATATATATAGTGGACTACTGGAACACGTACAGCCGCCCTAACCTGACACAGACAGGCAGAGACACGAGTTTGCCACACAGCACACGTTTATTTCCATGGTTAAAGTACTTTTCTCTGCTCCCCACAGCACAACATACCAAGCACCAAAAAAAGCACCTCTGGCTCCCCGAATGGAGTGAGGCGGATCCTTTTATTCAGTTCCTGGAAGTGCTCCAGGTGCGTTACCTGGAATCGCTCCCAAGTGTGGTGGAGGATCGCTGTAGGGCTCTGCAGCTCCCCCTGGCACCCCACACGGAATCCAACAGAGCTGTAACAAACTCGAACTCCCGGCATGCCCTCTAGCGTCTTTCCTCCGGTCTTTCCATCCAGCTGGCATCCCAGTCGGGCAATAGCTGAGGCCACGCATCACAATAAATACATATACATATATATATATATATATAGTGGAAAATCAGCACGGACATAGACAGGCACAGTGACACAAGTCCTAAGCGCACACAGTTTTTATTCTTTTCTTTTGCCTTTCAGTACATAAATCACCAACCAATACACTCAGTGCCCCCTCTCTCTTTTCTTCTCCCTTTTCTTTCTCTCTCTGTCTTTACTTCCTCCACTCCTCTCCTCACAAGCTTTGTCCTCCTCCTCCTCCCAACTCAGGCTCCCTGAATGGAGTGAGGCAGCCTCCTTTATACTGTATCTGGAAGCACTACATGTGCACTCTGATGATCATCCAGAACACTTTGAAAACAAATCAGATCTCAATGGGAAAAAAAAATCCTGCTGGATATCTCTACTGATATGGACTGCATAATGTGTTAGGAATGAAAGGATGCCACATCGTTTGATGGAAATGAAAATGATCAACCTACAGAGGGCTAAATTCAAAGACACCCCGAAAATTAAAGTGAAAAAATCACGCCGCAGGTTAGTACATTTTGCCAAAATTTCATTGCAGCAACTCAAAATCATACTTAGTATTTTGTATGGCCCCCACGTGCTTGTGCATGCCTGACAACATCAGGAAAAATTGCCTGCTGGTCACTACAACACTTTCATGCAACCCCAATAATAAGCACTGAGTGATTTATAACTCCATAACATGCTTTTATAATTTATTCTTAAGGACCACCCACAGTTTTGATATTCAGGTATCCACCAGTTATTTAGGGAGTCCTAGACTACCCAGGAGCTCATGGCACTTTTGCCTATTCTGGATAAAGACTTCTTTCTTTCTTTCTTTCTTTCTTTCTTTCTTTCTTTCTTTCTTTCTTTCTTTCTTTCTTTCCCTTTTGCAAATAAATCAGTATGATACTTTTAACTGTGTCCATGTAGGAAATTGCTAACCTTGCATTTATAACAGCTTCAAAACCAGGAATGAACTAAAGCAAAGCTGTGTGTCTCTTATGTCTGGATTTCCTATCCTGAGGAAATAAAAAGTGTAAATTGTCTAGAAATGAATTCATCATATTTTTAACTTCCTTTGTTTTCAGTTTTTCTGGGGACAAGCACATGTAGCTTGTGTAGTACAGTTCTATCAGAATGAACATTTTCTTCCCAAATTGCACCCTTTTTCATTTTTGTAAGGGTAATCAAAATGAAATGGCTTCTTTAAGAGTTTCATTTTAAGTCACATTTTTATGATTAAATTGTAATTTTATTTAACTGATCAGTATTTTAATAATTCAAGTAAATTACACTTTTTCTAATATATCATTTACTTGTTACAGATTTACATACAGTATTTTAGATGATGTAGAGTAAATGGTAAACAACATAAAAATTACTTTCCTATCTTGTTTTTTAACATCTTATTTTATCCTCTCTGAAAGAAATTTCTGTTCCATTTCTATAAGCAAAAATGTCATTGTTAAACATGTTTTTATAAAAAAAAATGCACCAAGGAGCCAAGTTTCAGGCTTTTTCAACCTTTTCTTATGTTAAAGGCTTTAGTGTAAAATGTGAGCCTCAGAGATTTATCACATGAATGTTATGAAAGGTGAGACTCCATCACAGAACCATTTGTACTATGAAATGAATACCCCACGCTGAGCAGATGAAAAATATTCCCACCAGACTTAGGTGTCAATGACAGTGTGGCTGACTATCAAGCATTCCATTCTTAGAACAAACAGAATAATTTGAATCTGCAAAATAACAATTCAGCAATCCCATTTTTAAAATGTAATGCAGCATAATATGAAATCACACCTGAGGCTGAATGGATGTGAAGGGTTAAGTTTTAGTTTTTATGAGTTTAGATATGCAATACGTGGCAGGATATCATACAGAAAATAGGACAATAGAAGTTAGTCCAGCTGTGTAACTGGTTTATAAAATAAATCCATCCATCCATTTACAATTGTTTATCTGGTTCTGAGTCACAAAGATGTCCAGGCATCTCTTTATCCCACCTTCTCCTTCAACACCTCCTGGGGGATACCAAGGCATTTATTCCCAGCCAATCTGAGAGACATAATCTCATCAGTGTGTCCTTGGTGTGCCCAAAGTTCTCTGCCCAGTTGGATATACTTTAAACCCCTCTGCAGGGAGGCATCCTGGAGGCATCTCACTTAAATGCCTGAAACACCTTAAATAGCTTTTTCCAATGCAGAGGAGCAATGGCTGTACTTCGAGCTCTTCCTGAATGTTGATGCTCCCCACCCTATCTCCAGAAATCATGCAAAGAAATTTAATTTCTGCCACTTGTTTCCACTATCTAGTTATTTCAGTTGCTACCCAAAGCCATGAGTTTGTGACAGTTGGGGTTAGGAACACAGATCAACTGGTAAACTGAGTACTTTGCCTTTTGCCTTAGTTCTCTCGTCACCACCAATGACCAGCACAACAGCTTCATAAATGTGGACATCACCCCAAACTGCCTGTTTATCTCTCAGGCCCTTCTTCTTTTACTCATGAATTGAGCTGATCAGCAAATTTTGCCAAAGTGTTATTCGCAGCGAATTTGCTGCATTCATGCTCACCCTTGTTTGTCACATTATTTATTGATAATTTGGCTGGTTTAGGAGAATATTTTTTTTTTTTTTACCAGCACCCCATAATTCTTTGCAAGGCCAGTGTGACATCCCCCAGAGTAGTAACAGCCAACATTTGATGGGACCACCCCCCAGGTATATAATGCTAATCATTTGCATTACAGACTCTGTGGGATATGTGATCTGTGCTTGTGGCCAAATGTGCACGTCGATCTTCAAGTTCCATGTCAATATAAGAGAAGGAGGCGCATGCCCTATGTATGTATAATAATTAGCCACATGCATGGCACAGTGAGAGTGAATGCAAACCTCGAAAGAGCCTGACACCCCACCCACACCCAAACACAGGAGACTATGACAGGGGTGGGCAGATTCAGTCCTGGAGGGCCGCAGTGGTTGCAGGTTTTTGTTCCAACCCAGTTGCTTAATTAAAAACCAATCCTTGTCAATTATTTAATTTCATGGCTTGCTAGCGCTTTAACTCTGCCATGTCAGGTCATTCTCATATCCTAGATTTATTTTCCTTTCTAAGAATATCATCCAAATGATTTGAAGTCTAAAACAGATGAGTAATTCTCAGTGCTTCACTTTTTTCTCTTCACTTTCCTTCCAAGTATTTAATTAAACCAAATAGTGCATGATAAATACACACAGGTGCAAATGGAAACAAGCTAAATGAAGAAATGCTGATCTCTTTTGTCATTTGCATGGTATTGCTAATTAGGAGCAATTAAAAACCAAGAATACAGCTGTTTAAGACTAAAATAAGCAATAAGGATTCAAAATCTTAACGAGTGAAACAACTAAAGTGAAGCTGAAGTGTTACTTGAGCAATAAGGGCTTATTATTAAGCAATTGGGTTGGAGCAAAAACCTGCAGCCACTGCGGCCCTCCAGGACTGAATCTGCCCACCCCTGGACTATGAAATAATAGTAACAAAAGATTTTTTTACTATTTACAAGATGTTTCTATCTGTTTGATAGAATAAAAAGTGCAAAGCATCAGCACAGACAGTTTGGAGAGCCTTCAGCCCGACTTACAGAATGAGCCCCCAGCTTCAATCATGACACGCCACTTTGAATTTTCTGCCTTTAAAAGACCTATGTGACTTTTGACAACGATTTCGGTATTCGGTATCTACTTTGTTTTGACAAAATATATGATTGCGTGTCTCTGACTGTGTTCTTTCTTTTTTGATCTCAGGGAGGCACGGTGGTGCAGTGGATGGCACTGCTGCCAGACAGTTCAGGTCACCTTTTTGGCCACAATAATTGGTCCAGTATAGTTGGCAGACTTTTTCCCTAGACACAGGGACACTTTAAAGATGATTGCACCATTATAGTCCTGTCAAATTAGTTCAGTTAGTCCAAGTTCAGTGTTATTCATGCGAACACGCAAATGCTTCCATGATTTCTCCAAACTCAAGGCGAAGCGAACACCATGAAGTTCGCTAATCACTACTTATGTACAAGTCACTGAGATAATTAAACTCCACCACTTGAGGAAGCACCTATTCCCCAACCTCTTTACCCTCTATACACTATGCGTTTGACTCTTCCAGGCCTGTCCGGCATCTTCCCCCACCATCTGATTCAGCTCACTACCCGACAGTGATCAGTTGACAGCTTTGCCCCTCTCTTCACCCAAGTGTCCATGACGTACAGTCATAGGTCTGATGATACTAATATGAGATCAATCATCAATCTATAGCCTATGACATCCTGTTGTCAAGTGCACTTATAAACATGGTGTTTGTTATGGACACAGCACAGAAGTCCAACTAAACACCACTTCCAGGTCTCATTGTTGTTGTCTATGTAAGTGTTGAAGTCCCCCAGGTGAACAATGGAGTCTGCAGTCGGCACACCTTCTACCATTCCCCTGGATGGGAATCCTAGTTGGAATATTGTCCTAATGGAGTTTGCACATTTCTGTATCTGTGTGGGTTTTCTTCTGATGCTCCAGTGTTCCTCCTATATCCCAAAGACATGCAGGTTAGGCTACCTAGAAACTGTAAAGTGGCTCTGTAAGTGCATGTTATCCTTGTGATGGAATTATGCCCTGTGTTACAGGGGTAGACTCCAACTTCCATGATCCCAGAGCCATCTTAACAGCATCATAGGGGCAAAGCAGTGCACTGCGGCCCCCGTTTTGATAGCAAAACATAAACATACATAGGCATCAGAAACACTGTGGACCCCTATGCTCCTGGGGCCCCTGGCCAGTGCCCATTGTGCCCATACCAAGGTTATTGTAGTTTTGCCTTTTTATATTAGTTTTTATTTCTATATTTTTTCGTAACCTTACTTGGAAATTCAGTTTAGTTTTGGTTTTCCTTCATCATGTAATTTTAGCTTTAATTTAGTTTTTATTTTACAAAGACATTTCTATTTTATTTTTATATATATTAGTTTCAGTTTTACTTTTAGTAATTATGGTATGGTTAAAGAGCTACTATGGAGTTTATTTTTTGTGTCACAATGAAACAGAACTGTACACTTAACGGGTTTGGATACGACTTTAATGTTAGTGGAAGCTTACTACACTACACGAGACAGTTTACTATTTGGTTTTGTTTTTGTCTGATAGAGACAAGCATAATCAAAACCAGGTACTGAATATGAACAATTTTACATAATTTTATAATTTTTAAAATATTTTCTATGTAATTTGTGCTGAACAAATCTGCGCTGACTGTTGGCACTTTTTTCTTTTCCTTTTATTGTTATTGTAATATTGTTATTTATCCAATGTGTAATGAAATTTAGGTGAATTTTAAGGTGTGAGGGTTTTTTACTCTAAATGTCTACAGCACACAACAACGACAATGTGCTTATAATAAATGCCTTCAACATTGCATTCAAAAATTCCAAATACTGGGCTTTGTTATTTTCTACTAGCCATATTGATCTCTGATTCCATCTCAGGCACAAACATTTATAGACAAAATTTTGCCACCTGCAGGCCTGAAAAGATCAAAAATCAGAAAACAGATTCTTTTGTGTTCTGACAGGTGTGACCATGAAAATCACGGGGACTAAGGAAGAACAAGGCTCTTAGGCTTGAATCAGTGTGCAGACCCAACCTTGCTGTATTGAGGGAAACAAAGAAAAACAAGCATGTAGTGTCAAGGTTAGGGGTAGTGAGACTTGAATAGCCCACCATAAGAACAATAAACTCTTAATGCAAAAGAGCAAAAGTAAATAATAGGTGTATGGACAGGCACAAAAAGGACAGAGACACCATCTGAGATTAGGAACAATATATACATTATCTAAACCTGTTTATCCAGAGCAGGATCACAGGAAACCTGGAGTCTACCCCAGCAGGTCTGGATGCAAGGCAGGAAAAATCCCTGATATACAATATGTATGATATGCCTGATGTTAAGAACAAAAAGAATATGATGTTTTAACTATCTATTTTGAGAGAGAGAGAAACATTGAAAAAATGGGGACAAAAATTTTAAAACTTAATTCTGCTATTGGATTATTTTTACAATATCTGGTATTAAGAATGATGAATATTGACTAAAAAAGATAAATTAATAGATATAGCATAAATACAAAATCACAATAGTATGTTTAGCATTTCATCACTTGGCAGACTCTCTTCACCTACCTACCTTTGTTTGTATCGCTTCATTGTTAAACAATGTTTTTAAATCAAAAGTGGTTGGCCAGTAACAATATGCTGATCTTGTATGATGACCTTGCCAGTCTCTCAATCAGTGCCGTTTTATTTTCAAAAATCGGGAGTGGTCTCCCCTAGACTTTCTCGTGTACTCGGATAGGAGGATGGATATTTGTGGAATAAACCGTAAGACCATGATTATTTTATGTATATTAAAGAAGCATCAACAACAAATCAAATCAAATTAATAATATACTGAACAATTATTATAAAAGTTAAGCTGCATGAATAGAAAAAAATCAAGTATGTGTTCAGGTAAAGTACCATTTCTGGTTGATGGCTTTGGCACAAAGGTTAATACAGATCTACAATTTTGGTGTAATGATCACATGCCAAATTTCATCCATCTATCTAGTTGCATTTTTAAGTTATCGTGTTTACACACACACATACATAATTCCAAAAAACTGCATTTCCGGACTCGGGGAGGTCTAAAACATCAAGATTCATCAAAATCTTGAGGTTGAATTTTTTTATGATTACTATACTTTCTCTATACTTCATATACTTCGTGTGTGAAGTGGCAGGTGAATTACTGTCTCATGATTTTCCTGTCTATATGGTAAAGGTTTTGTTGACCAGCACATTCTAGTTTCAGGCGTTTGAATTACATCTTGATATACAACAAGTGCAATAAATCGTTTTCTATTCCACACGCTTTACGCATGTATTCAGCTTGCTCTGTCACCGCAAATGCTGTGTGGAACACCCGCCCGCCATCACCAGCCACTATTCACTAGATGAATACATGCGGGTGGCTCGTGGTGGATGACTTTCAGTTTAGAGTTAAAAGTTATAAGGGTTAAAAACTAACAGCAAGAATATTCATTCAAAAACGAAAACTAAAATTATTTTAGTAAATTATTATTTTATTTCAGTTAGTCTTTGCAGCTACTTTAATAGTTTTGTTTAGTTTTAGTTTTTCATTTTGGTCTTATTAATTATTTTATTTCAGTTTACGAAAATGTTTTTTTAATAATAGTTTCAGTTTTGATTTTAGTTTTCATTAACTATAATAACCTTGGCCCATACATTAAGACAAACCTGCTTGATCCTTAACTGAATTAGGTGGGTCTGATAAATTGATGGCTAGAGGCCATACATTAGAAGGTGATGAACTGATTGGCGAGCGCTTTGTTTTGGAAGAATATTTATGTTTCCCATATGTCAGTTAAGAATAAACCAAATTCATTATTTTTCACCAGGGGAATGTGAATCCTCAAATAAAGTGATATGGTATGTACCAGTTTGAAAACAATCAATGTACTTTGGTTGTAACCAGAGATACACATCAGGAATGGAATTTGGTGCAACATAAAAGTTGTGCCTATGGAACCTTTTCATTCTCATTCAGCCAGGAAAGGACTGTCAGAATTAATGTTGTAAAATGAGAAAAAACAATTACACTATAAACATTCTCACCCGTTTACACATTAAAATTCCAAACATGATGCCACTATTTTTATAATGTCATTTCCAACATCCAGCTACTCAAACTATATTGAGAAAATAGAGCCAGCAGATGTATAATGAACAACAAAACCACCCAGCACAGCACCTAATAAAAGATAAGAAGGAAGACACGCTTGGATTTAGGTTTACAATCAGATGGATAGGAGTTGTACTATCACAAGCTTTGACAAGAACAAGAAAGTATTGAGGAACAAGGCTGCCTCAACATGCTTGTTTAACACTCAACTGCCAAGTTAAACTGTTTCAGAGAGAACCAAGAGGAAACAGCAAAATGTGTTGTACTTGTGCATTTACACAATCACCTCTACTAGTTAGAGCAGAGTATCTACAAGAATGAGTGGACGTGGTCAGAAAAACCTAAGAGATTGGGCAAGAGTGGTCAGCATGTCAGGAGGAGTGAGCAGGCATGGCACTAAACAAAGTAGTCCAATACTCAGCTCTAGATGTAACTCTAGAGTGACCAGCATCAGGTGTTAAAACAAATGGCTTCACTCAACAATGTTCTTCCAGTCGTCACAAGAAATTTGACAAACAAGAGAAGATCTTTTAGTCCATCAAGTTTGTTGGTTTACTTAATAGCTAAACTGCTCCAATATCTCACCCGGATACGTTTTTAAGGATATCAAGGTTTGTGCTTCAACTACATGTCTCAGTAATTTGTTTCAGATTCCAACAACTAGAAGAACATAAGAAATTTCATTATCTTACCCTCAACCTTGAAGCACATCTTCATTACACATTAAGTGGGAATATTACTGTAGTCATTAAATGATTGTGTCTCTCATGGCAATAATAAAGGCAGAGCTGAGTATTGCAGTATTTCCTATCACAACAGATCAGTAATGTACTGAGGACACATATCAGGATTTTGTTTTTCATTTTTGCTCCATGTAATCACTAGGTGTTGGAGTCTGTGGAAGTGCTAATGCTCTCTGTTGCAGTGAATAACATAATACATTTTATCAGTCTATGCATAAGAAAATGAACTCCAGTAGATGGCATATTACAAACAAAATTACTGCTGCAGAAATTCCTTCACCAAATTCTCTGTTCATGCATTTATGTATATTTTTGTTTTAACAACGTTACAGCAAATTGACAAAGGCAAGCAAGGTAAGAGTAAAAGCAAGAACTTCGGAAAACTACAAACTAGCTGGCAGCAGTATTTAAAGTGTGATGTATGATGAATGTAGAATTCATTAACCAATATAATAAAAGCGTTGAGAAAAAAATTACAGAGTGAAGAAGCAAAAAACCTCACAAGAAATCATTCATCATATGTAAGCTCATGTTTGTTTGCTCCTATTCTAAGCAACTAATGTTTATCTCCATGAGAGCTGCACCAAACTTATGTAAGCAAAAGAAAAGTGATGGAGACCAATGTCAGTAACATAATAAAAAAAAATGGATGCAAAGTGTCAAAAGATGTTTTTAATGAATGTACTTCAGGGCAAATGTACATGTACAGCATGTATTTCCAAGAATTTTAAAGCCATTATAATACACTAGCCACTGTACCTGTTGAAGACAGACAATACAATTAAAAATAAAGAAAAAAATCAAAACAAGAAAATCAATAAATTACCCACAACAAGGAATCAAAACAAATAACTAGTCGTTCTTCTGGCTAAATAAGTCTGTTGGGAAGACTCAGGAACAGGAGATCATTATTTGTAGTAGAGTAAGTATTCCATTCTGTTGGGACTTACTGTTTTATTTGACATTCTTTCCTTTCTTTGTTGGATTATTTTTCTGGACTGTGTATTGGGGCTTGTTTAATACGGTATCTATCTATCTATCTATCTATCTATCTATCTATCTATCTATCTATCTATCTATAGTAACTGGCTTGGAAATCTTCTGCAGCATACTTCTACTGGAAGATTCCACATGCCCCCCCCCCCCCCCCCCCCCCCCCCTTTCCTCTGTTGGCCTTCTTTAGGCCCTCTGTTGACCTTCAAGATTGAGTGCTTGGTACATCCTACGCTCTCTTGCATGGGCTTCTTCTATCCTTTCCACCCACAGCACAGACAGCTCTAGGAGCACCAGTTGTTTTGTTGCAGTAGATCACAGAACTACATCTGACCTGAGTATTGAGCTAGCAATCTCCTCTGAGACTTTTAGTTGTTTCTTGATATCCCCTCTCGCTTCGTCGTCAGCAGTTGATGTCAGAACTACTGACGTTCTGCTGGAGCTTTCACGTAATTTGACAAATCTGATGAAGTAGAGCCCTTTGACTTTGATGTTATTTCTCCTCTTTTTCTTCTCCGCCTCCAGGTCGATGGTTATTTCAGTCAAGATCTGGTCATGCCTTCACTTAAACTTCTTATCAGGAAGGCTTGAGTGGCAGGTTGACAGTATGTGTTTGAGGCTTGCTGGTCTTTTACAAAGGGCACAACTTGGACTACCCCCTGATGGGGCAGGAGCAAACCCTCAAATGAACACACTGTTATGAAATAGAACACTTTCCTCTACTTTAATTTTGTATTTCTTTCTTCCTTCTAGGATATTTGATATGCAACTCTGTGGTTAATTTTTGGATTATGAATCATTTTGAAAGTCCTCAATATTTTTCATCTCTTGACGCAACACCATTTTGTTTTTTCTTACTGGCATTGCCATTTTGAGTGGTGACTGTGTACAGTTGATAGCGTGATTGCTAGCACGTGACACCAGGAACTTACAATGCATCAAGTCACCATCTTAATGGTAATAAAATGTTATTATGAATATTCTCAAAATAACTTTCAAGCAGTAGTGAATGATTTTTGATAGATATGGTAGGCGTTTTGGCAATGTTCAATTGTAGCTTAACATGTTGGGATTGGTATTGTGGCTTTTGGGATAACTGGTAACAACTCAGCAAGCAACAGATGCAAGGCAGGAACAATCCCTGGACGATGTGCCAGTCCACTGCAGCACAGCCCAAACTGGACCAAATGGGCATCACCTAACCTGGAGATGGATGGATGGTAACAACTCCCCTGCTAGCTTTTGATTTTGATTTTTGGTTTGTCCATCTAGTTTACCCAGGCAGAGCACTTTGGAAAGGCTAATTTAGAGTCACCAGTCAACAGAACCTGTGCATCTCCGAGATGTGATGGTTAACTGTAGCACTTCAAGAAAATCTGTACGAACAGGAGGAAAAACCTACCCAATCTACAGTAATCAGTCCAAGGGGCTTAGAGATGGCAGTACTAACCACTGGACACTATACCTCTTCCTAACATTTTATCATCCTTTTGATTTTCTTGTGTCCAAGTTACAGATATTATCAACATAAATCTTAAAATGTATTATAGAATTTCTTTTCTGTAAGTCAGCACTAGCTATTCTGTATTATTAAAGTTATTTTAACCTGCACGCAGAAATGTACTTTATAAGTATTTGCCCAATAACTGTCATAGGACATTTTCTTCCACATCTTCATTTTTATCATCGTAATCTTATTTCTGTTAATTTTGTCTCATAAAGACACCACCACTTCTAAGTTCTAAGTATCTGCTGTGGTGACAATGCAAGCAGCAAATTGGCTTGTGTATAATGTTCTACAAGCATGCCGTATGTTATTTTCTATGAATTTTGCACTTCTTTTCCATTTCTAATTCAAATACACTATCATACATCATCCCTTGACTTCTTCAGAAATACTCGGTCAGAGTGCCTCAGATATCAGTTTGGTACAACTTCTTTCACTTCACCCTGCTAAGATTTCATCATGCAGCACTGTTAGTTTTGCAATAAGCGCTGATGTGCCCCTCTAATAGACATCTTCACGGGGGTACACTGTGGGCATCTACTTATCCAGAATGTCTTAATGCAAATTTTAATGTGTCAAGATTAGATTTTTTATTAAGGCAAAAAATGTAAAAGGAATCATACTCATGCTGCCCTAAGGTACTAAGAGCTCTTGCAGCATTAGCAGCCCTGTTGTAAAACTGGCAGAACTCCATTTCCTCCTCTACAGCTTGGGTCTACATATCGTTCATTCTTTATTGTTTGTAAACAGACAATGCCTGATTACCACATGAGCTTAAATTTTTCAAAAAATCTACATTGATATTACAGAGTGCATTGTAAATTGAAACTGTTGTTTAGCTAATACTAAGCTGTCCCAATATCTCATCCAGGTTCTTTTTAAAGGTTGTCAAGGTTTCTGCTTCAACTAAGAAGGACTTCCTCACTTCAGTTTTAAATAAACAGAGAGCACAGCAGCAATGTTTACTCCTAAAAAACAGCAAGATAAAGTTGTTCCACTGTGACTACAGACACACCATGTTTCCATATGTACAGTATGTGGGGGAAGCTGCACAGATTAGATTAAATTGGAATAGATAAACTTTATTAATCACATGGGGAAATTCAAATGCATACAGCAGCAGAAACATAAAAAACAAGAATACAAGTGCACAGGACTGATAATACATCCAATCAATTGATAAATAAATAAACTTAACGAGTATGTCGGGTGGAAGCATTGAATTGCTTAATAGTCGTGAACAGGAAAGCCACTATGGACTGGTAGAACATCTCCAAATCAAAAGACCTGAGTCTCCTTAGCAACTCTGCTCTGGCCCTTCTGATTCACAGCCACTGTGATGTCAAGCCAGTCCAGTTTGTTGTTTATGTGAATCCCCAGGTACTTGTAGCTCTGCACCCCTTTCCACATTCTCTCCCAGAATCATAACAGGGCTTGGAGGCTTCTTAGCACATCAGAAGTCCACCAGCAGCTCTTTTGTCTTGCTGATGTTGAGTTGCAGGTTGTTGTCCCTGCACCACAAGACAAAGTCCTCCATGGCATTCCTGTACTCTGACACATCTCCATTATTAATGCGGCCTATGATGGACAATCATCTGAACATTTCTGTAAATGGCAAGCACTGGTATTGTGCTGGAAGTCTGTTGTGTAGAGGGTAAACAGGAAGAGATACATATTAGTTCACTGAGGTGCTCCAGTATTACACACCTCCATTTCTGACACACAGTCTCAGAGCCTCACAAACTGCTATCTCTTGGTCAGGTAGTCCATGATCCAGGAGACTTGATCTTTTTCCCCATTCAATGAGGAAAAATATGTATATTCATCCCAGCCAATACCCCCAGGCCACCAGGTGGAGCCCTTCCTGCAGCATGGAGGTGCCCTGAATGCTAGCAGGGAATACTGGACAATGTAGTTTTTATTCTTAGCCCTGTTGGATACCTTGGGGCCCGCTAGAGGACGCTGCAGGGAGGCATAGAAACTATTTGCCTCACGCCCAGGAAGTACGTCAGAGTCACGTGGACAAAGGGAACGATGTGCTTCCTGGGTGAAGAAAAGAAGGATTTTTATCTGACCTGGAAGTGTTCCAGGTCACATGGACAGAGAGGATGAAACGCTTCCGGGTCAAGGACTATAAAAAGGACAGTGAAACACCAGAGCATTGAGCTGAGCTGGGTGGAAGGGTGGCAACACGTCTGGGAGTGGAGGAGTTTGATTATTGTATTATTGATTATTGATTTATGAGTATTGTGGAGTGGAGGGTGCTTTGTGCACTGTTTATTGTTCAAATAAATTATATTTGGACTTTTACCTGGTATCTGAAGAGTGGTCAGAGGGTTCAAGAGGTCGAAAGGACCTCAAACTGTCACAATATATATATATACATATATATATATATATACAGTACAGGGTATATATATATATAGTCACACACGTGCAAGTAGGAGGCAGCTGAAGGGCTTAAGTAATGGTAATACCACATCCGACCACGGGGCGGCAGGGTGCACTAACTGTCTTTCTCAGTTCCCTGCAGACCGTTCCCGAGAAATCCTGCCAGGTTCCAGTACCTCAGAAGACATCACTTCCGGGTCAGGCCACTTCGATGACATCACTTCCTATATGGGCCTTTAAAGCCCCCATCTTACCACCAAGAAATCAGTTCTGTTTTGGACTCAGTATTACGAACATCTCTGTCAATTTAAAAACCTTTTGCAGCCAGGGATATTATTCAGGTGGCTGCCCCAAACCTTTTTATGATGTCTGGTCTGTGTTTTTATCACAATATATATAGTGTTCTTGATTTTTAGAGCTGACTCAATTACGGAGAGAACACACTTTTAGACAGATAGATAGATCACCCACAGTTTTTTTTTTATTTTATTGATTTTATTAAAATCACACATCATTCCATACAAATAAATCAATTTTTACAAACATAAGATTTAAAACAAATCAACCACCACCCCTGAGAAAGAGAGCTAAGCCAGCAGAGTAAAACTTAAAGCTAATAAAAATAAGTAAATAGATGAATTAATAAGTTTATAATGATAAATGGAGAAATCCTCAGTGCTTTAAAAGCTTATTCTAAAATGTTATTGATCAGATCCTGCCAGGTTCTGAAAAAGTTCTGCACAGATCCTCAAAGTGAGAAGTAGATGGGTGAGAAAAGTAGATTTTTTCCATCCATCCATCATGCTATATCCTAACTACAGGGTCACAGGGGTTTGCTGGAGCCAATTCCAGACAACCCAGCCTGCAAGGCAGGAAACAAACCCTGGGCACAGTGCCAGCCCACCGCAAGGCACACACACACACACCCCAAGGACAATTTAGGATCACCAATGCACCTAACCTGCATGTCTTTGGACTGTGGGAGGAAACCGGAGCACCCGGAGGAAACATACAAACTCCACACAGGGAGGACCCGGGAAGCGAACCCAGGTCTCCTAACTGCGAGGCAGCAGCACTACCGCTGCACCACCGTGCTGCCCAATTTGATTTTTTCCAGTTTCAAATAGTACATAACATCAGTTACCCACTGACTTAACAGAGGAGAGTTAGGATTCTTCCAGTTGAGCAAGATAAGTCTACGTGCCAATAGAGTAGTAAAGGCAATCACAGTTTGTTTGTCCTTCTCCACTTTAAGCCCATCTGGAAGTACACCAAACACAGCTGTTAATGAGTTAGGAGGGAGTGTGACACCGAGGCTGTCTGAAAGGCACTTAAAAATTTTGGTCCAAAATGATGTTAATTTGGAGCAGGTCCAGAACATGTGGCCCAGTGAGGCTGGAACTTGCTTGCAGCGTTCGCAGATTAGATTTTGCCCTGGAAACATTTTGGACAATTTTAAGCGAGACAGATGTGCTCAGTATACAATTTTGAGTTGAATAATTCTATGCTTTGCGCATATGGAGCTTGAGTAGATTCTCTGCATTGCTACCTTCTACTCCTTTTCTGAGATGTTGAGTGAGAGATCCTTTTCCCATTGTCCTCTTGGATCTTTGAAAGGGAGGGACTGTAAAATGGTTTTATATATTACAGAAATGCTGCCTGAGTCCTCAAGACTGATCAATATTTTTCACAGCATAGAGGTTGATGGGAGGTGAGGAAAATTGGGCAGGTACTGTTTAATAAAGTTTCTGATTTGAAGGTAGTGAAAGAAATGTGCTGCTAAGAAGTTAAATTTGGAATGTGATTGTTCATAGGATGCAAAGACGTTGTCTATGCACAGATCTCTAAGTCATTTAATCCCAAATGTTTTCCAGACATTAAAAACTGCATATGTTTGAGAGGGTTGAAAAAGGTGGTTCTCGTGCAGAGGTGCCACAGTTAAAAGGTTCTTTATCTTAAAATGCTTTCTACATTTGTTCCATATTCTGAGTGAGTGAAACACAATTGGGTTGTTAGTATATTGGCGATAACTTGCACTTACAGTGATTACAGTGAAAATCTGCAAAGTAAAAACCATATGTTTATATGGTTATTTTTATATATATTAAGCTCTTATAAGCTCTCCCACGCTCTTATAAACATTTCCCGCACAGTTACACAGCATAAACCGCCTTATTACGTCCACTTACAACTCGTTTCGCGCCCTTGTTAAAGGACACTGCAGCCGTAGATCTTATATTCTGTTCATCCTTCTTAATATAACAAACCATGGACTCATTGATGCCGTAATGGCATCCTACAGTGGTGCAGCTGTTCCCTTCCTTCAACATATCCCAAACATTTACCTTTTCGGCAACTTCCATTGGCACTTGGGCATGGCCCCGGAAGCAGTAGCAGGAGCAGATCGTTTTGGAGACATAACAAAGGGCTTGACTATGCACATAAAGATAAACACAAAAGAGCACAAAAGTTAACTCTTTACACAGCAAAACACGTTGATGCTGAATGAGCAAGACGAGATGCTGGCTAACGTAAAGCAGAATCGAATACTGCTCTCCGTCGCTGAGCCAATCAGCACCCAGGAACTTAACCGCATGCACTGATTGGGTAGCTTCTCAGTCATCCGCCAATAGCGTCCCTTGTATGAAATCAGCTGGGCAAACCAACTGTGGAAGCATGTACCAGAAATAAAAAGACCCATTGTCCACAGAAATCCATGAACCAGCAAAAAATCCGCGATCCGCAATCTGTATTTACATATGCATACACATAAAATCCGCGATAGAGTCAAGCCGAGAAAATCGAAGTGAGATATAGCGAGGGATTACTGTATTGGGGTACAAAGCAAAGAATATAAAGATGTGCTGCAGGATTTTATTTCTATTGCCGACCAAGCTTGTGTATGTTCATTTATTTGTGTCCATGTCCAGGTTTTAATAGCTTGTATATTTTCTGCCCAGTAATAAAATTGAAAGTTAGGTAGAGCCATGCCACCCTCTTTGTAGGGTCACCCTTTAGATTCGTGGATGTTTTGAATTCCAAATAAATGTGGTTATGGTTGAATCCAATTTCTTTAAAATGATTTATTGATGTAAATTGGAATGTTTTGAAATAAAAAGAGAAGCTTAGGAAGAATATTCATCTTAACAATGTTAATTCTTCCAGCTAAAGTGAGATGAATGGTTGACCATCTATCCAAGTCTTACTTAATTTTTTCCATACAGACCACAAAATTTTGTTGATAGCGAGCTTTATGTCTACTTGTAATGTTTACCCCTAGGTATTTAAACTGATCTGCGATGATAAAAGGGAAGGTGTCCAATACTTATATTGTGTGCTTGGGAATTCACTGGAAAGAGCACACTTTTAGTCAAATTAATTCTGAGACCAGAAATCTTTTGAAATTCTGTAAGTGCTGTTAGGACTGCAGGCACTGCGTATAGAGAAATTTTCTGTTCAAGTCCTTTTCTGATAATCTCCTTTATCTCATAAGCATTTCTACAGTGAACTGCCAGTGGCTCAATAGCGATTGCAAAAAGCAGTTCTGACAAGGGGCATCCTTGTCTGGTACCACGTTCTACTTTAAAGTAGTCTGAATTAATGTTGTTAATACAAACTGAAGCTTCTGGATTGGTATACAGTAGTTTGATCCACACACAAATGTTCAGGCCAAACCCAAATTTCTCCAATGTAGTGAAAAGGTAGTTCCATTCAATCATGAAATGCTTTTTCTGCATCCAATGATTATAATATCTCCGGGGTGTTTGACTTTGCAGGTGAATATATTATATTAAACAGGTGTCGAAGATTGTAAGCTAAGTGTTGGTCTTAAATAAATTCTCTTTGATCTTGTGATATTACCGAAGGTAGCACTTTCTCCATCCTTCTAGCTAGGACTTTTTAGAGTATCTTAACATCATTATTTAGAAGTGAAATTGTTCTGTATGATGCACATTGTAAAAAGTCCTTATTTTGTTTAGGAAAGACAGTGATTAATGCTTGGCAAAAAGTTTGAGGTAGAATTTTATTGTCTCTAGCTTCTGTAAATGTTGCTAATAAGAGGGGAGCTAGCTGAGTGGAGAATGTCTTATAAAATTCAGCAGGGTAGCCATCGGGGCCTGCTGCTTTCCCACTCTGAAGTGACTATATAGCATCTAGTAATTCTGATAGCACCAGAGGTTTATCTAATTCCTCTGCACTGAGAGTATCTATTTGTGGTATCCGTAATGCATCCAGAAATGCATTAGATTGTGTCTTGTCGTCTTTAAACTCAGTAGAATATAAAGATTCTAAGTCTCTAAATGTGTGCATTATATTTTTATGGTCAATGATTTTGTCTCCGTTTGTGTTGGTGATTGCTGGGATTGCATTGTGAACTTCTTGCTTGTGGATCTATTGAGCTAAGAGCTTATTAGCTTATTCTCCATGTTCATAATAATGATGTCTTGATTTAGAAACGAGTTGTTCAGTTTCTTTAGTTGTCAAGAGGTTGAGTTTTGAATGCAGAGCCTGCCTTTTCCTATGAAGAGCCTCACTTGCACACCTGGCATGTTCTTGGTCGATTCTAGTAATTTTGTTGATTAGCTCTGATACCTTCTTGGTTTCCAATTTATTTCTGTGGGAAAGATATGAAATAATCTGTCCTCTTAAGAAGGCCTTCAGGGTTTCCCAGAGAATTCCTGCAGAGACCTCTGAGGATATATTTGTCTCTAGAAAAAAGCCGATTTGTTTGGATATAAATTCTGTACAGTTTTTGTCTGCTAATAAAAGTGGGTTAAGACGCCATCTGCAAGATGAGTATGTAGGGTATAATGATTTTAGCTCCAAAATCAAAGGGTTGGAAATAACAATAGCATCGTACGTGCAGGATTTAATCATAGGCAAGAAATGGTCATCTACAAAAAATAATCAATTCTTGAGTAGCAATGATGCACAGGTGAGTACAAGGAATATGCTCTTGAGTTTGGGTTTAGAAATCTCCAGGGGTCTGAAAAGTTATGATCAGTTACTGTGTAATTGTCTTTGCATTGTTAGATGTCTTCACCCCTGTGACAGGAGACCTATCTACGTCTGGATTTAAAACACAATTAAAAGTCCCCAGCCATTATAATTTTATGAGTGTTCACATTGGGAATGGATGCAAATACATTTTGCATGAATTCCCTATCATCCACATTGGGTGCATAAACATTTATCAATCTTACTTTACAGTTAAATAAATTACCCATGACAATCACATATCTCCCTTCAGGATCAGATATTGCATCTGATACTACAAATGAGACTGTTCTATGTATAAGAATTCCCACACCTCTAGTTTTCTTTGTGAAGCTGGAATGGAATATTTGGCCAGTCCGGTCTTTTTGAAGCCAGAACTGATCCTTGCTTAATGAATGGGTCTCCTGTAAAAATACTATTTTAGCGTTTAGACCTGTTAGGTGAGAGAATACTTATTTTCTCTTGATTCAGGCCTTTAACATTCCAACTCACAAAGTTAACTGACCGGTCATGGAGACATTGATTTTGAGTTTTTGATGTCATTTTGTAGTCTTAACTGAAAATGACACAGCTTTGACCCAAATTTACAATTTTCCCAGGAGCCTATTGTTACGTTGGCACTTATCATTATAAGGATTGAAAAGATAGATTAGAAATAGCTTACTCTCTTTCTCTCCCCCCCCTAGTCCCCCCACCACCCCATTTTGCCTCCCCACTTGAGGCTGGACAACACTTCACAAAGTCCCAGTCCTCTGACATACCTAGAGACAGAGCACGTCCAAAACAAAACAAGCCCCCCGGCAGCGGCGTATGAGGATTAAAATTGAGATATCTATTGTCAATACAGTCCAAATACTATAAGCATAAAATATAGAATTTACCAGTCTTAAAATAGTAACATAGTAAACTCAGGAAATGGTGTTAAAAAGTCGCCCTGGATAAGCATAGGAAGCCCTAATACAATAATAACACTAATAATAAACGAAGGGTATAATGTTAAACAGTCTCCTAAAAAAAAAAATAAAACAGAAAGTGGCCGAGAAGAGAAAAGGATGTATAATTACGGTACCAGTATCATTGCAAGTGGATCAGACAGCTGGTATGCCATGTCATGACAGGATGCGACTCACAATCATATTTCAGAAGAGTGTAGGGGTCAGTTTTCTTATTTTTTTTTCTGCTTCCTCTGTAGTGGTAAAGATGTAATGCTTGCCTTGAATGTCCACTTTCAGTTTGGCAGGATACAAGAGGCTGTATCTGATCTCGGCTTTCCGTAAGCGCTGTTTAATGTTGTAAAAAAGCAGCTCATTTAGCAGCTGTTGAGGGTGAGAAATCAGGGAAGATACGAAATGTGGTTATTTTCAAATATTATCTCTTGTTTCTGTCTGAGAAGTGACATTACATTAAATTTAGATTGTAATTTCTTGAAGCGCATGACAAGTGTCCTAGGTTTAGAGGTATTTGATCCTCGTATGCGGTAAGTTGCTGCTATCTCGGTGTCTGATTTAAAGTCCTCTCCAATTATTTTTGAGAATAGTTCATCTACGAATTTCACTGGGCTTGGACTTTCACGATTCTGAGGTAGACCTTCAATTCTAAAACCTGCAGTTTTATACAAGTCTAATGTTGCATGGTAACAGAAACCCTATCATATATGGTTTGCTACTATCTTATGAATTCTTTTCATTTTCCGGAGCTCAAACTAAAACGAGTGAAGAAGTTTATCACATTTATTGTGTGCTGTTTAAAGACTCCAATATTTTTCCTTCAAGTTCAAGAATAAGAGTTTTTAAAATAACTTTCCTGAGTGTATTTTACGCAACTCTGACCCCAATGCCCAAATATATACATAAAATGAAATATACATATATGAAATATATACATTATTTATGTTACATTCAGTAAATCTTTACAAATTCAGTCTGTACGGAGCTTTAATAATTCTTTTTGAACTCCGTTTTAAAAGTTAACTTTATTTATTATTTAAAAAATATTATTTTTATTTTGATCTGATGGTGACTCACATAATCAGACTTAGCTGAATTGTCTTTTTTCAGTTTTTGATGAAGGTGACACATAACCAAAGTGTACTCTTCTTGAAAGATTTCACATAGTTTAAGTTCTTGTCATCTTCAGGTTTATTTTTGTACTGAACACTTTGTCTGCCACTTCTTGCCATCATACTCATATACAGTCATTCCCTGCTAAAGGTTGGAGATATTTAGATCCTTTATTGAAATTCGCTGTATTTGCATATCCTTTATTGGTTTTAGACAATTTGTTTTTACTGATAAATAAGGATATTCTCAGCTTTCTTCCTATTAAATGTTCACCTGGAGACTGCACATTCTCTAAAGATGAAGCTAATTAACTTAGTAGATTTAACCATGGACTGGACTGACCATCAATGGCTTTCTTTAACAAAGAATTTCCAATTAGTACATACCTTTACCATTTCATGGTGGATACAGTTGACTGGATGTTACATTCTTGATATGTTTCTCAGTAATTGGCAGACATTTTTGTTGTAAACACAAGATCCATACTCACTGACAAGTTTGTGTCCTGTGAAAATTTAATTCAAATGCTTAATAACACAACATGCTGTTACACTGGAAAGCTGAGCTATTTCTGAAAAACCTGAAAATGATTCCAGAAGATGGTACTGACCTTGCAGTCCAAATAAATCAGTAGCTACTTTCTTCATGGGTCATGTTCAGCATCCGTTGACATCATAAGTTCTTTGGTATGTTTGTGTCTGTACTTGACAAATGTGCAGCAACTCTTTATTGTTAATGTTGTTAAGGTTTTGATTTTTATCCAAAGCTAAGATGGCCTTCATGTAGTCTATGGAACCTCTCTTGTCTAAATATGTTTGGGTAGAAGACTTTTGCATAGGAAGTTTCTGCCATAATGTGTACAGGTTGCATAAGTCACTGTGCAAGTTATTTTCTGCATGTTCTATAACTTTGCTGAAAATGTCATCTTTTACAGTGTCATCAGTTGTTTAACTTTCTTTTTTTGTCAAAAAGATTTTTGACAAAGAAATGTTGATGTCGCAAGACCTGCCATTCATTATTTTCTAATTGTTTGTTTTCTTTATCTCTTATTGGTGCTCTGTGTCAGCAATTACAAAATATTGACTTTGTGCAAATTCTAGCTTAAAGTCACATTTTTGTAGCTATCTCTTCATATGTTGTATTCTAGGTGGCATTTGTTCCTTGTTTCTTACTATCACAGTTAAAGAATGGGGATTTGTTTCCTTAGAAAATTTGAGTACGCTATAAACATGCTCTAATTGTGAAACATTTCACAGCCAAAAAATAAAACCTAAGACTTCCTTTTCTATATGTGCTCTTCTTGCAGTAAGACTGCAGCGAGCTCATCTTTTGATATATCAATGGATGCATCAAAAAATATCAGTGCATGTTCTGTCATGGTAATATTTTTTAATTTCTTTCCACTCTTGTTCATTTTTTTTAGTTCAGCAATTCTCAGCATTGTGAGGTATGAGATCTCTTAAGCAATTTCTACATGTTTTGGATGACGAGCTGGGTATGAGCCTGCCAATAAAGTTTATCAAGCCCATTACACACAGAAGAGTTTTGTTTCATTTTCTGTCCTTGATGTATCCAGAGTTTCCTTTATCTTTGCATTGTCTGGTTTTATGTTTCTGAACCTAAGAAAGTACCTAAGAAGAACACGGGAAACGCTTAATTGCTTGGTATCCATCAGTGGCAAAATGTCTTTTAAGTGTTGTGAGAAGGAATGGCGACATTACAAAGTGGTAAATGCTTTAACGTCCCAACTTTTTTTGGAATGTGTTGCAGGCCTGAAATGCAGGAATGGATGCATATTAACAAATGAAATGCAGTTGACCAGACAAAACATGAAATATATTGGATTCATACTATCTGCAATGAAATAACAGTCAAAGTAAATTCAAGAATCACTGCATTTTTTTTTAATTTGCATTTTCCACACCGTCCCAACTTTTTCTGATTTGGGGTTGTATATCATAAAGTCTTTTAGTATATTATTGCAGTGATGATTGTGCCGTCTGCATATATTCTAAGACCATCAAGCTCTTATATGCTCTTCTCCTTGGCTCAATGAAAAGTTTCAGATGCCAACACTACACCAGTAGGCAGTCTTAAGAAAGCATAAATCACAAATATTGTGTGAAAGGTGCAGTATTTTGTGTTTCTAGCTTTAATTGCCATAAACAGATACATGTAATTAATTATATCTAATCTAGTATGTAATTCCTGCAGTATCACAAGTTATTTCATCTTTTTCTCTTCACTCGTTAAGCTTTCATTTAGGTCTTCGGGATTCATGTTGTTTAATATTCTTAGTTCGCCATTTCTTTTTCTAGCAAAGACCATGGATATTACACCATTCAGTCGATTCGTTGACTTAATGAATATTTCCTGCATTTGTCAGTTTAATTCAATTCTCTTTTTTTTTTCTTCTTTATGCAGTAGTGCTGCTACTCGTCCGGGAGCGTGTACTACAGATACCACATCGTCCTTCAGCTTTATCTTTCAGACTGATGACAATACACCTCGACCTTTCAAAACCTCCGGGGACTGCTACGATATATCTGTAACAAGCTTGGAATTCAAATCATTTGTTTTATGGAATTCATTTAATTTAAATATTCTTCGAATTCTCCCAAGCTTTTCACATGCTTAATTTCCAAATAGTGAATCATGACCTTTAGGAACTAGAATAACAGTTCAAATATACTATTGTTTTGCTAACATGTTTAACTCACGTTAGACCTTTTGTTTAAATAGTTTGCCCATTAGGTTTGCTGTCCATTTATTTTCATTTACAGCATTTATTTCCTCAGTTCGTGTTGCAATCATTTTACCTTTATTTGACACATTCTCATAATTCAACATCTCCACAAAAAGGTGTCACATATCAATTTCTTCAATTATATTAAATGTCTTTTGTTCTTTTTGTGGCCTTTTAGAACAGCAATTTTTGCAAACCGAATTTAGCCTCTTTTTTTGATATGCAAGGCATTTCTTTGACATTCTTTGACTACTTTCATGGTGTTTGCGGAATAAGGTCATGTATTGCACATTTTTTGATTACTGATGTCTTTAGTTTAGTTTTAAACACTTGAACAGCTTCGCTTTCATTCGCTTTAACTGCATTTCTGGTTTCAATAAATAAGTGTGTGTGCTTCTGAACTGTTACTCAAAAGATACCAACATTCTCCTTTCTTAAGTTTAATTCTCTTCAAGGCCTTTCTCTGACTTTGTTATCAAAAAATAAAAAATGGACTCAATTCATAGAGTGCTTTCAATCAAGTTGAAAGTGTTAGCTTTAAGTAAGGTAAGAAAAGAGCCAAAGGTTTCAACTTATAGCTCCATGGTGGCATCAAAAACATTCCTTTTATACATTTCATTTTTTAGCAGGGTTCACTGAAAATTCTTTAACATTTTTGAAAATGAATTTTTGTGTTTTTCGCTTTGAAAGGCAAAGCTGTTGTATACTTTAGAATCCTGCGCACCAGCTACAATCTGCAACAGAGTTAATTTTTTGGAATCTTTTTTGTTCACTAAAACAACAACTGGAGTATACAGAAGAAATTTCTCCTTAAACACTTTCAAGTTGTTGTCAATATTATTTATTGCAGATATTCTTTGAAGGCTCTAGAGCAGTGCCACCCCTAGCCAAACTGCGGCCCAAGCTGCTTCTATGTTGTTGTGCCATGAATGAACTCAAGTATGTCCTGATGGTTCAAGTTTTGAAAAACCGGTAACTGGGAGGGTGGCTGCAATCCAGAGGGCAACCCATGGACTTGGATGTCAGTAACATTTAATGCTAATGATACCCTGTATACCAATTAATTTGCTTCCTTTTTATATGAGAGCCTAATTAGTAATAATATTAATGGTCCAGGGTATCAATATGCTGTTACTCTTTGTTACTTAATATATCCAATAGTATGATTTGTGATGAGATACAACAACAAAAACAATTTTAATACAACTACTACTAATATTATTATAATTACTATACTAATAATAAAGATAATAATATAAAATACAACTACTACTGATAATAATAATAATATATAAAAATGCTACTACTACTACTAATAATAATAATAAAAATAAAAACTGCTAATACTACTACAAAACGTGCTTAATAAACTTACTTAGGGTCGTAAATACAGTTGCAATATTTAGATATTTAAAAAATGAACATGTGAATAAATCACATACACTTTTGAATTTATCTAAACTTTATTTTATCCTTCCAATGCTGCAGATAGCAATAACGCATTAACAAAATCGGTAATTTTAGCTACCAATAAAATAAACCAACAATTGAAGTTCATCTGGGCTCATTGTTCCTTTTGCACATTAAAGTTGCTTTGCATTGTGCTTTTCTACCATTCAGCCAATCACTAACTAGTTAGCCAGAGAGCTGTCTGTTTGTTGGTGAAATTTACAAATGTGTCCTAAATACAACAACGCTCACAGCAATTAATATTTCAGCTAATGTTAGAAGTCCTCAGGTCTGTTTGGCGGTAATAAATAATCCTCAGCCACGTGTCAGCGCATTCTCCCAACCTCATGTGTCAGCTAGGTACTGTAACATCAGATAATATGTGTTAAACACTCAATAACAAAACTATTGCACATATTGTTACACCAGTAAACTGCTGCCTTTAAATGCAGTGGCAGTTGATGTAATGCTATCAAGCTTACTGGAAGTTGGACAAATTTATATTTCTAAATACACCTGCAAGTGCAGCACAAGCTGCTTCTCCATGCTTTCATTTTATTCTTTTCTGTGGTCCTGACTGGTGTTGATTTTAAGTCATATCTAATTTAAAATTTATCAAAAAAGGTTACTGCCAGCGACGTTAATTTGACAGTTCATGAAACAGCAATAACCACAATAGAGTCAAGCTGCGGACCTCCAGAGAGCCGCTCCAATGAGAATGTTGTCGCATTCCATTATGTTATGCCCAGTTACACTAGGGTTAAGATTAGGATTGTGGATGGAGTTATCTAACTCAAGTCAAGTAAACCAAATGACAAAAATGTGAAATCCAATTGGCTGTCCTGTGGAGGTCTGTGAACCCCCATGGTGCCCCCCCCCCCCCCCCACATCATTGGTTCTTTAATCACAGGCCAAACGCAAAATGTATGATCTGCGTAGAGGAAAGGGTGGCTCTGCTCTAGAGACTGTACAGTGTGATTTTCAGAGGTCTGACGTTATTAATCATGCCATGTGCAAAGTCTCTCAGATCATGTATCTTGGCCACCCGAATGTCTGGTCAAACAACAACTAAATCTCTTGGCCGTGATTGCATGCTATAAATAATGAGTCGCAGCCACATGGTTGGTTATTTGGAGAAGCAGGCTATGAGCAAGTGTACCTAATAAAGTGGGCACTGGGTAAATATACAATTTGAAAAATGTTAGTATTAACTTTTGGTATATTAATGCTTTTTTAATTGGTAGTGATTTTGCTTCTTTTATACAGTGGCTTAAACTGCTTGTACCACTTTATTTAGAAATAGAAGAATATTAAAACTACAGGATTTGAGCCAGAAGCCAGTATGATATGTAGCCAACTATTACTGATTTTATGTGTACTACAATATAATAAATATTGGTGCTAAAGTGTTTCATTATTTGACACCCAATCTCTCCAAAAGAACTTTTTGTAGTTGCCAGATTTTACAATTATAAAGCTAAGTCTGTGTTCTAGAGCAATGTTCCATTTTTAATAACATAGGTCAATGTTGCTGAAAATGTGGGAGATTTAATAATAATACAGTAATGAGTCATTAAAAGTCCCATGTTATTTATTACCAAAGCTGTATGAGTTTTTAGACTAGACGCTTACATACAATTTATGTCAGGTTTAAAAGACGTTCATCTGTATTGCTGAAAAATCCACAACACAGTCAGTGTTTCTCATGGTTACGGGTGTGTCTACATGGATAGTTTAGTAAAAAATAAAATAAATCTATATTCACAAAAAGGGACTCTCGAAGTGGCACTGTCGGTTGATTTTAAACAATAGAAACTGCATCATATAAATAAAGCAGTTTGACATATAAACTAAATAAACCATAAGAAAGATCATTATTTAGGGAATGGCCTAGAAATTATATCATGTGTGAGCTCTATGTACAAAATATCTTTTGTCATTAAAACCCAAAGTTTTATGATTTTTTTGGTGAAATAAAAACAATGAGTATAATCTATCTATCTATCTATCTATCTATCTATCTATCTATCTATCTATCTATCTCATAGGTAAATTAATGGAAAGAATTATTAAGAAGACACAAGGCATGAACGAAAGTTCAAGTTAACAGTCAACATGGGTTCAGATGCGTTTCTTACTAACATGCTGGAATTCCATGAGGAAGCATCAAAAGAATAAGATCAGAGTGGCACATACAGTGCATCCGGAAAGTATTCACAGCATATCACTTTTTCCATATTTTGTTATGTTACAGCCTTATTCCAAAATGGATTAAATTCATTTTTTTCCTCAGAATTCTACACACAACACCCCATAATGACAACGTGAAAAAAGATTACTTGAGATTTTTGCAAATTTATTAAAAATAAAAAAATTGAGAAAGCACATGTACATAAGTACATTATATATTTTGATTTTCAGAAAGCATTTTATAAGATACCTCAAACAAGTTAGGCAACAAACTGAAAGAAGTGGGAGTTCAGGGTGTAATTTGAAGATTGGTGCAAAATTAAAGCAGAGGAACCTTATCAGAATTGGGTGATATCGGGTGGTGTCCTTCAGTGATCGTGCTAAGGCCGTTGCTAATTTTAATATACATTAATGACCTGGATAAGAAAACAAGCAGGTTAAATTTGCAGATGATACCAAGCTAGGTGCATCGGTAGATAATCTAGAATCCACTGAATCATTATAGCAGGACTTAAATAGCATACAGGCTTGGGCAAATTTGTTGCAGATGAAGTTTAATGTATATAAATGTAGAGTATTACATGTAGGAAGTACAACTGGTCGATTTGAACACACAATGGGAGGTATGAAAATGGAAAGTACTTCTGATTAGAAGAAATTTAGGAAAGGTAGTAGTCATTCAGAAGTCATTAAGGCAGCTAACAGATTTATATAGCACAATGTGTAGAATGTGTTCTCAAAGGAGGTTATGCGAAAGCTTTATAACTCACTAGTGAGGTGTCACCTGGAGCACTGTGTGCAGTTTTGTTCACCAGTCTACATACAGTGCATCTGGAAAGTATTCACAGCGCATCACTTTTTCCACATTTTGTTATGTTACAGCCTTATTCCAAAATGGATTAAATTCATTTTTTTTCCTCAGAATTCTACACACAACACCCCACAATGACAACGTGAAAAAAGTTTACTTGAGGTTTTTGCAAATTTATTAAAAATAAAAAAACTGAGAAATCCCATGTACATAAGTATTCACAGCCTTTGCTCAATACTTTGTCGATGCACCTTTGGCAGCAATTCCAGCCTCAAGTCTTTTTGAATATGATGCCACAAGCTTGGCACACCTATCCTTGGCCAGTTTCGCCCATTCCTCTTTGCAGCACCTCTCAAGCTCCATCAGGTTGGATGGAAAGCGTCGGTGCACAGCCATTTTAAGATCTCTCCAGAGATGTTCAATTGGATTCAAGTCTGGGCTCTGGCTGGGCCACTCAAGGACATTCACAGAGTTGTCCTGAAGCCACTCCTTTGATATCGTGGCTGTGTGCTTAGGGTCGTTGTCCTGCTGAAAGATGAACCGTCGCCCCAGTCAAGAGCGCTCTGGAGCAGGTTTTCATCCAGGATGTCTCTGTACATTGCTGCAGTCATCTTTCCCTTTATCCTGACTAGTCTCCCAGTTCCTGCCGCTGAAAAACATCCCCACAGCATGATGCTGCCACCACCATGCTTCACTGTAGGGATGGTGCCAGGTTTCCTCCAAACGTGACGCATGGCATTCACGCCAAAGAGTTCAATCTTTGTCTCATCAGACCAGAGAATTTTCCAGGCGGGCTGCCATGTGCCTTCTACTAAGGAGTGGCTTCTGTTTGGCCATTCTACCATACAGGCCTGATTGGTGGATTGCTGCAGAGATGGTTGTCCTTCTGGAAGGTTCTCCTCTCTCCACGGAGGACGTCTGGAGCTCTGACAGAGTGACCATCGGGTTCTTGGTCACCTCCCTGACTAAGGCCCTTCTCCCCTGATCACTCAGTTTAGATGGCCGGCCAGCTCTAGGAAGAGTCCTGGTGGTTTCGAACTTCTTCCACTTACGGATGATGGAGGCCACTGTGCTCATTGGGACCTTCAAAGCAGCAGAAATTTTTCTGTAACCTTCCCCAGATTTGTGCCTCGAGACAATCCTGTCTTGGAGGTCTACAGACAATTCCTTTGACTTCATGCTTGGTTTGTGCTCTGACATGAACTGTCAACTGTGGGACCTTATATAGACAGGTGTGTGCCTTTCCAAATCAGGTCCAATCAACTGAATTTACCACAGGTGGACTCCAATTAAGCTGCAGAAACATCTCAAGGATGATCAGGGGGAACAGAATGCGCCTGAGCTCAATTTTGAGCTTCATAGCAAAGGCTGTGAATACTTATGTACGTGTGCTTTCTCAATTTTTTTATTTTAATAAATTTTCAAAAACCTCAAGTAAACTTTTTTCACGTTGTCATTATGGGGTGTTGTGTGTAGAATTCTGAGGGAAAAAATGAATTTAATCCATTTTGGAATAAGGCTGTAACATAACAAAATGTGGAAAAAGTGATGCGCTGTGAATACTTTCCGGATGCACTGTATATATTGTGACACACATGCGCATGGGAGGCAGCTAAAGGGCTTGAATAAGGGCAATTCCGAATCAGACCGGGATATGGCAGAGTGTAGGCCTACTGACTCTTTTTCTCCCTTTCCTGCAGACCATTCATGGAAGATTGCACCTGGTCCTCTTGACCTTGACGTCACGTCCGGGCTCGAGCCTATGGCTGAAGACCCTTATGAGTCTGACCCCTTTGACCTCACTTCCTGTCTTCCCCTTTAAAAGCCTCCACCTTTTCCCTATTCCCTCAGTTCTGTTTTGGACTTGGTTTTGTGCACAGTAGTGCTATCATTTATTAGCAATTTGCTGCCAGGAAACCAAATATATGTGTGGCTGCCCCAAACCTTGCTATGGCTCTTTGTGTAGTTTGTGACTATATATATATTATATATATATATATATACCGCTCTTAGAACCAGCACGATTATAATATGTGCAGCCCTCCTAGAGTGGCAGCAAAGGAAAAAGACAAAAAAGAAAAAAAAAATGACCAACACTACTTTCCTACTACACCACCCCAAGTACAGAGACACACCAGTGAAAGCAGGGTTAAGTAAAAATTAACTATTGGAAGAAGATATACACACTTACTGTAACAAAAAAACCCTACATACATAATTTCGCCCAACACAAATCACGGTACAAAACACTTAAACACATACGCTACTAATACAGAAATTTGAGCCAGAGAAAAAAAAATAATGTATTCGTAGTCCTTTAAATATTCTATGTATGGAATGACTATCTCAGTCTGCGGTGGGGAATGAGACGTCAAACCATACCTCCTGTTCCAGGAAATGTACAGATCAACAGTTCCTTGTGCTGGCCCATCAGTTCCTCTCCTGAATACCTTCACCAGAAAGTAAAAATAATTCATCCTGAAATGAACATGGGTTCACCTGACATTTTCCATGCAGTGTCAATCCTTCCCCTCTTGCTTTCACCTGTGATGGCATCCACCTCTCTCTTGGCTCTGCGCTTCTCCTCTCCTTTTTCCCATCACCCATTTACATACTGTTGGCTCCTCCCCATGCAGTCTGTTGAGCCCACCAATCCAGGTGCTCCCCTCCCCATGTACAATTGACTGGCCTTACAAATTAAGCCATTCCACTAATAACAGGAATGGGGAAAGGTACAAATTCACAGTGATGGCCGTTACATATTATATATATATATATATATATATATATATATATATATATATATACTAATCATAACAACAAGCACATGGCATAAAGGTTTGGGGTTTTGGGCACCGTATACTGTAACAAAAAGGTCAAATGAATCTCCAAAGCAGAAAATTTACATCAGACAAACATGGATGGGTGGATGGACATTTTAAATAGGTGGACCGGAAATTAGGGACGTGGAATGCTGGGAAAGCGCGGTGGTGGATGGGTAATGGACGTCATCAATGAGGGACCCGATGAGAGAAAGGAACCTGGAAGTGATTGCGCTTTGTTTGTCCGTGATGTATTATGGCGGCGGCGCTTCGTCCTTTCTATGAAAAGACAGAGAAAGAGGTTAGTACCCCGCCTTTGTCCCCGGCACAACTTGTCGCGATGCGCGTCAGGTCCTTAAGCTGCTCCCCATGCGCTCATCCTTGATAATATATATATATATATATATATATATATATATATATATATATATATATATATATATATATATATATATATATATACAGTAATCCCTCCTCCATCGCGGGGGTTGCGTTCCAGAGCCACCCGCGAAATAAGAAAATCTGCGAAGTAGAAACCATATGTTTATATGGTTATTTTTATATTGTCATGCTTGGGTCACAGATTTGCGCAGAAACACAGGAGGTTGTAGAGAGACAGGAACGTTATTCAAACACTGCAAACAAACATTTGTCTCTTTTTCAAAAGTTTAAACTGTGCTCCATGACAAGACAGAGATGACAGTTCCGTCTCACAATTAAAAGAATGCAAGCATATTTTCCTCTTCAAAGGAGTGCGCGTCAGGAGCAGAGTCTGTCAGAAAGACAGAGAGTAAAGCAAACAAATCAATAGGGCTGTTTGCTTTTAAGTATGCGAAGCACCGCGGCACAAAGCTGTTGAAGGCGGCAGCTCACACCCCCTCGTCAGGAGCAGAGAAATACAGAGAGAGAGAGAGAGAGAGAGCCAGAGTAAAACAAAGTCAAAAATCAATACGTGCCCTTTGAGCTTTTAAGTATGCGAAGCACCGTGCAGCTGCACACTGAAAGTAGCAACGTCCCTATCGTCTAGGTGTGCAAACAGCCCCCCTGCTCACACCCCCCTACGTCAGCGCAAGAGAGAGAGAGAGAGAGACTAAGCTGGGTAGCTTCTCAGCCATCTGCCAATAGCGTCCCTTGTATGAAATCAACTGGGCAAACCAACTGAGGAAGCATGTACCAGAAATTAAAAGACCCATTGTCCGCAGAAACCCGCGAAGCAGCGAAAAATCCGCGATATATATTTAAATATGCTTACATATAAAATCCACGATGGAGTGAAGCCGCGAAAGGCGAAGCGCGATATAGCGAGGGATCACTGTATATATATATATATATATTAAGGAATATAAATGATGTACTATGTGATATTGACCACAAATTAAATCAGTTGGTTGAAAAATAAATGCTGCGTCTGATTACCTGTTTTTACGTTGAAATGAAGTTGTAATGCTGTCCAGTTTGGCTGATCATTTGGTGGCTCAGCATCAGATTCATCATACTGCATCTCTTCATGTATGACAAGCCACGATTGTGTGCCATATTATGCAGCGCGCTACATGCTTGCACAATGTGAGAAACTTTCTGTGGACTGTAGAGCAGCACATTAATAGACTGGAAATGCTGTCTATTTACATAAGCAAATTCATTCTCTGAAAGCGCCTTTATAGCAATATGTTTGCAGTCGATCACTCCGATTACATTGAGAAAACCAGACATCTTTGCAAATTGTACTGTAATGTTTGCCTGTTCAACCAAGGGTAAGGAAATCTTATATTTCTGGATGGCAAACAAATAATACCACCCCATACGGCTGGTATGACATGACTAATTGATGATTGAGAAATACCTGATCAGTCTGCCTTTGTAAAGCCGGCCCCAGTTCAGCTCCAAGAGGATAGCTCTTGGAAATCTAAATCGACTAGAAGCCAGTCATCATCATGGGACAAGAAATCAGTATGATCTGTAAATATGAGCTCTCTTCTAATTCTTTCATTTGCGACAGTAGCACTGCTTTGACGCTGGGTGCCACCCGTTTACAAAACCGAGCAGAAATGTGCATACACAAGTGGGGAGGCTGCCTTTAAAATGTGTGTAGCTTTACACCAAGTTTAGTTTTTATACATCTCGATGGGAATGTGGAAACGTAACATAATGCTTTTGTGCATACGGACCATTTATACACGAGGTCTCTGCTGATTGGTTGGTTTGTATATTGTAGGTCCTGGAAGAGGCAGGGCTTTTGGGGAAGGAAAGGAAGTTACCTCAGTTGGCTTATGAGTGCTCTTCAGAACTGCGCATGAAAATGGAGAAGGTATTAGCAACTGTGCCCACTCTTTGCATGGAGTGGTACCGTTTACCTTATAAGAGCCCTGTAGGTGCCTCTTTTGTTTGACAATATATATATAAAGGCCTGGAAAAGACAACCTGAGAACAGCTGAAACATTGCACCCTGGAAAGACTGAAAACATGTAAGAGGTGTAATGGTTTATCTATTTTTCCTATATGTGTTTTTTTTCAGAGATCAAAAGATTGAGAATTGTAAAAGTGTGCATACTTGTTTAGGCATCAAGTGAAACAATACTCCCTAAAGTACCATTTTATACATACACATTTAAAAGTATTTGAGCGCAGATGGAAAGCAGTTTTTTGTGTCATAGTGTTTAATTAGAAACATCAGCTGTTTTAAAATGTCTTTTCTTCAGCTGCTTCATGCTCCTTGTCTTACTAACAGGAAACCTCATATACTCTGTTTACCCTTTGACAAAAGCAATCAACAATCTGATTATCCTTCACGTAATGCTATCATCTTCTGCATACTGCTGAATACTTGTAGCCACAAGGATTGTAATTATGGAAAAGATAACAACTTGTAAGGAAAAAAAATACAAAATGTACTGTCAGGGAAGGCTTCATTTTGTTCATAATCCACAGAGAGCAAATGTATTTGCATAAGACAGCTAATTAAAGTGATTGCTGTCTTTCTTGTAACTTTTGTCATGCTATATATAATTATTTTATAGCTCCTATTTTATAATTTATGCAGTGTATAAAAATGCATATTTGTATTATGCAGGTTTTAAAAATGTACAAGCAAAATAATGATTTTTACTTTTTATGTCTGCTAATTGCTTACACATCCATGTAAGAAACACTTTTTTCATCAAGGTGTTACTTTCTGCCCATTATACAGCACATTCACTTCCAGTTATTGTATTTTAAACAGGCATGTGCAGAATGGGAGCATGGGTTCTAACGCACGTGTACATACTTTTGGTTCCAATGTTAATATAGTCCTCTCTCACTTCAGATAAAATGAATAAAAGTTTGATCACTGAAAAATTTAATGTAGGGACTTGCAGCAATTGCATTCGTAGTGATTTAAAGCAGCTGCATAGGCTCTGCAGCTGGCAGTATAAGAGCTCGATGGATGCACCCACATTTAAGCAAAGCACACGTACTGCTTTAAAAATTACTACCCACTGCAGACCCTTGGAAGGGTTAATACGGATTAGTTACAGTCAGATTTGACACGTTCATGGAGGAAGGACAATCTGTTCATAAACAACTCTCGGCTGTTCCCTTCAACACTAACCTCCATGACGTCAACCTGTCCAGCTTCAAACTGGAACATTTTTCAAAGGTTGTTCTTCTTTCCGTCCCCATGGCTCCTCAATTAGCTAACCGCCTTCCTAATCAAGACAATAGTTCAGTGGGTTTGAGTCTCTGCTGTGTGTTCTTGTTTTATTTCCCTGGTCAGATGAACCTTTTCATGTTTCTAAGATTATTTATCTTGATGTAAGAGAAATGCATTTTGGAATATATTAGGCATGTTAATATTTAACAGTAACAAGATTGAATGAAATAATAAACCGTGTAATAAAAGGAGGACACCTCTGTGGGGAAACTAAAAAAATCAAGTCAAGTTAACGAAAGGCACGCTACATGGGAAGAGGAAAAGGAACCAGGAAATAAACAGGAATCAGGATACAGACATAAAGATCATTGACAAAACTAATGTCAAAGCAAAAACAAAATCCAAAACTAAAGTCAAAATAACAGAACTAAGTTGTGCCCAAAGAACTTTTTCACTCATGCTAGTACTTCAAAATCAGCCAGGAGAAAACAAAAATAAAAAAGAATGAAACAAAATAAAATTCAACTCCAACCCAAGAGAGAGAGAAATAAAAAAAAAGGCCACGAGAATACAAAACTCATGTAACATGTTATGTATTGTACAGTAGAACAATTAATAGCATAACAGAGTCAATGACGGGCCATGATTGCCATATTTTGAAAAACGTTTTTGTCACATTCACTTAAAGAGAACTTGGTCTTTTCTAATTTGAGGTACCATAGAATGAGCCACACATGCACGTCAGAGGGACACCTTCTGGGTTCTTTGGAGGTAAACACCAGGGGGCACTGCTGCTGACTGTATTGTCTCTTTTTTCGCCCACCGCTCAGAGAAACCACCCGATGAGGGCAACTGACTCCACCTCTTCTGATCCAGCGAATAGAAAGCAGAGATGCTCCAGGAAGGGGTCGTCTCACTTTGAGAAGAGCAGACTGCCAGACAGAGCTCCAACCTGAACCTGTGACCCCCACAGAACTCAACTCTTCTTTTTACAGCCCGCTCCTTTTTTATTTTTATTTTTTTTGAGTTTCACTTGCACCACTATGCATGTGTTTATTAAGGTGAACTGTTTAGGTATTAAAAGGGGTGACCCAGTTGGCACTGCGACTTTTCTTTGTGTGTTCTCTTCGTCGACCACAAACATCACTTGCCCACTAATGTACTTAAGTGAGCAATTGTTTTCTTTTATATTTCTAATTAATTTGGACCACTATACAGAGATTAGGTTTCGCTTTGACATTAAAGAATCTTTTTCTGTTGATCAGTGTTAAAAAATCCAAATTAAATCCATTGTCATTCAATGTTGCATAACAATAAAATGTGAAAACTTTCAACTTTTATAGGCACTGTATATACAAAGAAAAAAAATTGCTCAGTTTTATGAAGTGAAGTATTTCGCATATACAACACAATTCTAATGAAACAAATTTGCATGTGATTTTAGTTAAGAAAACAGCAGAGGAGCAGTCAGTTTAAATCTACTGTATATAACATGCAATGAAAAACAGAAACACTTCAAACTTTAGAAACAACATTTTTAATTATATTTGACTTTAAGAGGAAGACATCTGTGTGTTCACCCTTCATTGTTCTGAGGAGGAGGGTATCACAATGGCTGAATATAAATATTTAGGGAACTCACCAAAATAATAATCTAACCTGGTACATTAATATAAAAATATATATTAAAAATGTGTTCGGAGCCCCACCATAAACTCACGTTGTGTTTTTATTATGATTCAGTCTATTATCACTTTCAGTTTCATTGCCTAGTTTAGTGGTCTGATGAATCAAAAACTGAAAATTTTTATTTCAATAAGAATTATTGGAAGGGATACAAATTTTAGGGATGTAGAGTTCCTCATTTGTATCGTATAAACACCTACTGTCAAAGCACTTTTACATTTACAAAGTAATGTTTTCAATTGATGTAAATATTTCAGAATGTTAGTGTGACCTTTAACCTATTGTCGCTATGTGTTTTATTCTGTGAAGTAGCAGAGAAACTTATCAGCACTAAACTTGTATTAATAATAGGGGGCAGCAGTTAAGAAATTCAATGGAGAATAGAAACCCCTAAAACAGCAATGGCTCGTCTCAACAAAATATGGAGGAATACAAATCAAGATGAAGTTAGTACATACTCAGAAACTTGGCTGATACTGGCGGGTGACAAAGATGCTAGTGGATAAAGAATGCTATAAATTTCCTGGACAGTTTTCCAAACAAACTCATTAGTTTTAGAAGAACTAAACATAATGCAGACTCTGTCAATCTTCTTATATAATACGCTACCGTGGCTGTCTGCCTATCCAGGATTTTAAATCACCCGTAGCTCGCAAATCGTTTGACCTATTGACCTGAAATTTGGTACACATATACTACGTGACGTCTACTGTGCTCTTTCGTGGTGATGATTTTTATTACTCTTTTTATTTTTATTTTATTTTATTGTAGAATCAACTCTCGGCAATGGGCAGCAGGGCGGCCGTGTGGCACATGCATACGGGCGCTGTTCTCATCGCTATCACCTTCGCTGTCACTTCCTCTACCTCTTCATATCTTAAATCATTCTTGAGGCAGATTGAACACTTAAGTGCCAGTTTAAGTGAAAAATTAAGGAAAATGTACTAAGAAATTGCAACACAAACACTGACTTAATCAGTTTTAACACGAAAAGATGCAGACGAAAGAAGAGAAGAAGCGGGCTGCTAGGGTGGAGAAAAGAGGACCTGCTCAGGAAGCAGCAAGTGCATCATCCTCTGAGCAAACAAATGATAAACGTACAGAGAAAGAAGATGAAAACTGTAAGTCAAGTGTATTCACTGCATGTTATTGTGCAGTCCACTGTTACTGGTTGATCTATAATTACTTATAATTACTTACAACAATCTCGGATGTGATAATCCAGGAAGATAATGGTTTGTTGAGAGTGGTCTGAGAATAAGTTAAAAGGATATGCAGATGTGCCCCAACAATTGGGTACAAAGTATCAAAAGTTAACCAGCAGCGCAGTACCCAAGTCTTAGATGGTAACCTTTGGAGACAGACAGTCACCTTGCTATGGGGATCACAATGCCTCAGATATGAGGATATACAAGTAACTCTCAGGGTGAAGATGGCAGGGACATGACTGACTGACTGACTGACTGACTGACTGACTGACAGACAGACAGACAGACAGACAGACAGACAGACAGACAGACAGACAGACAGACAGACAGACTGTTGTTAGTCTGACTGACTAACCCTACTGTACTGTATATAAGCCTTCACAGAGATCTTCATGATTTCTTGTTTGCTGTCAAGTTGGTATTTTTTTCTCCTTGTGTTCAGTCCAATTCCTTATTTTCTTCTAATTATTTGTTAATAAAAGAACATATTTTGGTTTTGGTTTTCTTGGATTTTGTTAAGTAACAGGTCAAACATGCCCCTATTGCTCACATTTTCTGTGTAAGTACATTTGCATACACAATACCTGATGATTATGTGGTGGTGAAAGTAATAATAAGAGCTGCGCTTATCATTAGACGTCTAGAGAAATGTAGACAAGAAACTGAGTAAAATTGCAGATATACAGAAATAAACCAAGGTAGAAACATCTGACCATTTCAGCTGTTGTTTATAATACCACTTTACTTAATTTACCAGATGGTGCAACAGCATAATAATTTGAATGTCTTGGGATTAAGGTTGGCTATAAATTAAATTTATGGTATAATTAGAATTTTTTTATGGATTACAGAGGTTCTAAAACAGGCAGTATAACAATGTTTGTACTTTCTTGTAAAAAGTATGTTTGGCCATTTGTAATGCTTTGTAAAACATTATTATGATAGATTTGCTGAAAAAGCAGCTCTTTATCTTTGTTCAGATGAAGCAGTGTCATCTTGAATTACTGTTATGTATTTGGCATCTTTGCAATATGCAGCCATTACTACATTATTCATGGACTAAAAGCAGCACATAGTGTTTCAAAAGCAAGCCAATGTCACGAGGAGCAGGTAATGCACAGGGACAAAAAAAGAATCTAAACCTTGATTTACAAAATGTACAAAATGTTATTTGCTACAATGTCCATTAAATGTCATGAGACAAAATGCATAACCAAAGGCGGGTTTCCATCGTCTCATGATTTTTTGTGATTTCCTTTTTTTAACTTAGATATGCAAACCTTGCGTAAATGGAAGCAGATGTACTGAACATGGAAAGAAAAAAAAAAACTCTGATAGTGATGTTAAACAAAATCGGTACAAAAAAAAGAACATTCCGTTCCTTCATGTTATTTATCAGAATGGATCTATCCCTAAAAAAGCCAAAACAATATTAATTACCCCATAAGATTTAAAATACCCATTTAGAAAGCGATATATTAAGCTTTGTGATTTTCCTTGTTCTTGAATCATTGATGGCAAACTGATGTCTAGCATTTTGTTGACATTTTATGATGAGATTTTTCTTATTCATACACCCACTCTATCTGTTCAGTCTAATGGCACTCTAAAATCTGTGCAGAAAAACAAAGAGGTAACGTTCTCCAAATATTAGGATTGTGATAATGCCACCAAATTCATTTAACTCAAACACATGACCTCAGAGATAAGCTTTCATTTTTCTTTAGCCTTTCTCTTAAAGAATGACAAGGAGCCGCAGTTTTGATTTTAAACATGCACTTTCATTTAATACTTTAGACAAACTAGTAAGTTATGAATTAGCAATTTAGCCTATTTGGTCTTGCACTGGATTTAATTTTTGGGCTCACACCCCTGATCGGTCTTCACTCCTGACCCAAAGTCTGGTCATGAACAAGTCATTTAGCCGGCTAAGCTCTTTTTGTAAAAATTACATGTTTTGGACGAATGGAGGAGCTCTTGGGTCATCCCCAAACCCAGAACATTTGCCAAAGAGACCCAAGTATATGAGAAAAGCAGTATTATTATTACTACCCATAAAAATATCCTAAGAGTAATTTTTTCAGCTCAAAAATATGTAGGCCTTTGGTCAAGTGACCTAACTTTACAAAAAAGAAACATATTTAATTCAAATTTTGTATGTTTGTACATCTTCCTTGCCTTTCGGGTCGATTTTAACCCATCATGTACTTTAGTGTAATTTATTCTTTTCTGAGGATGACTGGTTTGTAACGACTCATACAATAATTCTTAAAAGGCATCTTTTATGATCTGAAACATAAAGGGTTTCAGTAAATTGACCTATCTTTAAAAAAAATCTAAACATTTTCCAAATGTCACATTTTCGTTCAGCTGCCACATGCGTTTGGGTCAGGTTTGACCTATTATATATTTTAATGGAGTTTCTGTTGGATTTAGGGTGCTTTATTTGTTCATACCCCATAAAAACATGCTAAATGTAAACTATTCTAAAAGTTAGAATCATCAATACTACAAGTTAAAACAGTCAATCAATAAAAAATATGCTGTGGTAAAAAATGTATATTCAGGGCACACAAAAGGGATTGTCAGAATTGTGTCAAAAAAGACCCGTAAGGCACAGCATTAATTCAGCACTTGAAGACATTGGGAGAGTTAAGAAAATTTTAGCACCACCTTAGATGTGCATGTGATTTCTGTGCTTAGAAGAAATTGTTCCTCTTACTTGTGTAAATACATGCAGGATATTACGATTCTAAATTCATATTATCTGCTCACTTTGCATTGACTAATCTGTTGCAACTAAATTTTAAAAATATCCTATTGAGCAGCGTTTAAAATCTCCACAATTCCAAGACTTCTTTAGACAAAAAGCAGGATCCTGAGCACAAACCCTCCCCTGAGTATGACGGTACTCATTGTGGCTAAGTTTTAGATACATTACTTAACAAATCCCAAACATATGTTTTCCAAAGTTCATTTTTTTCTGCACAGTACAGTCCATACTTGGCATGTGGTTGTGCCCCTGTGTCAGAATTCATTTTAAGAAACTGATCTGCACAGTGTTATGGATTCTGATTGTGAAATAACAATAGCTTCACTTTTCTTTCAGGTTCCACAACAATACTTCAAGTTCACAGCCAGTTCACATACATTTTTTTTCAAATATGGCCAAGTTTATCAACTGAATGTGGCTTATTTTCTTCTAATCCCTTAGCCATCTTTTTATACATTCTATATTGTAATGTAAACAGCAACTACAAAAGTGTTTATTGTATATATAGACTGATGCCTTTATCCAAGATGACTTGCAAAATAAGAATAAAGCAAATGAGAGGAATCCATTCAGTTCATCAAGCTGATTTTGTTACCTAATGGCTAAGTTGATCAACTATCTGATCCATTTACATTTTTAAAATTGCTTCAACAATATGACTTGGTAATCAATTCCAGATTTCCATGACCTTATGCATGAAAGGGCCTCAAATGTATTAATTTCCTAACTAGCCGTCCCCCCGCGGCTCTTCCCATGTAGTAGTGAAACAGGACAGTGAGGAGGACCCTGCCCGGCTCCCCACTCCCGATGTCACTCATCCCCCTCCCGTCGGCCTGCAGCCTCTGTCTCAGATTAGCGCAAATATATCGCTCTTACAAGTGAACTATGATTCTTAGCACAATGAGAGAAGTCACAAAATCAAACGGAATGTTCAAGCAAATTATAGCAAAAAAACCCCGATCTAACTCCGTTAAGTAGTTCTCTCGTTCGCTAGCTAAGCGGAGGTAAGGAATGCCCCGAGGCTGGCATGTGAGTGTGGAGGGCTCTGCCCTACTCCTCTTGGCCCACTGCACATCTCTCGGATTTGCGTAAATAAATTGCTCCTGCAAGCAAACTATGATACATAATGCAGTGAGAGAAGTTGCAAAATCAACCGGAATGTTCAAGCAAATCATAGAAAAAAACCCGATCTAAATCTGTTAAGTAGTTCTTTGTGAAAAGACGGACAGACATGCAAACAAATAGACAGACAGACGTATTTTATATAGAGAGAGATTTAAGGGGTCTTTGAGTCTAGTTACTACTTACCATTCGGAGTTCTGGGGGCTCAATTTTATCTCTCCCTTTAAGAATTCTGAAGTCCTCGAGTTGGTCCTCAGATGTGTGTCTTTGGTCAAAACCTACGAGGTTATTTTTTTTCCTTAGTGTGTCAATTAACGACATGCACTTTAGTTCAGCTTGGTTGCTTTTCTCTACAAAGTTTCAAGAGCTGCTATTTGTTTTCATAATGGCGTGTGCTCACGCCCCTGCACACAGTAACCCAGAGACTAAGCAAAACATTCTTTGGTTTGAAATAAATAGTTTTAAAATATATAACATACATCTCATGTGCATGCTTAACTGCTTTTGCACATTGCTTGAGTGATGGGAATTTTATATTAACAAAAATCTTAACTTCCTTCCTGAGGTGGCTCCCAGTGTTACCCATCTCCTTTTGTATAGTAATTGATCCTTTTGCCCCCATGTAGCACATTGCACTTGCCTACAATAAACGTAAGTTAGTCACATTCACATATTACTGTTTAAGCAAACGTGGCTTTTAGGTGACTAACAGAGCCAGAAAGTCCAATGCCTTAGCCACTACACCACACTGCATACAAGGTATTTGTGTCTAATTTAGATTGCGTGGTCACAGGAGCACAATGAAGAAGTAGTGTAACTCTCACCTTATAGGTATCTCTTTTATACTAACATAGATAGATAGATAGATAGATAGATAGATAGATAGATAGATAGATAGATAGATAGATAGATAGATAGATAGATACTTTATTAATCCCAATGGGAATGTATCTTTTTAACACATGTACTTCATGAACAAACTACCAAACAGTTGGAACCCAAGCCCATCCAACCTTCATATGAAGCAGTTCATATTAAACATTTTTATAGGCAAAGTTAAGTCAAAAGAAAAGTGTCTGTTTTGATTAAATACACTGCTCCAAAAAATTAAAGGAACACTTAATCATCAAAGTCTAACACAAAGTCAATTAAACTTCAGGGATATCAATCTGTCCAGTTAGGAAGAATAAGCGATTGTGAATCAACTTCTCCTGCTTTGGTGCAAATGAATGTGACGACAGGTGCACCGGAGAGGCAACAGCAAGGCACCCACCAAAAAAGGGAATGGTTTTACAGGTGGTGGTCACCGACAGTTGCTCTCTCCTTATCCTTCCTGACTGATTGTTCTGTAGTATTGCATTTTGCTAGTGTCCTTCTCACTAATGGTAGCATGAGGCTGTGCCTGCATTCAGAATGCTCAGAAAGTACAGCTCCTCCAGGATGGCACATCCATATGCGCCGTCACAAGATGGTTTACTGTGACTGCCATCATGGTCTCAATTGCATCATGGAGATTCCAGGAGACGGGATGTTACATGAGAAGAGCTGGACAAGGCCGTAAAAGGGCATCAACCCAGCAGCAGGACTGGTATCTGCTCCTTTGTGTGAGGAGGAACAGGAGGAGCGCTGCCAGAGCCCTACAAAATGACCTCCAGCTCACTACTGGTGTGCATATTTCTGACCAAACTGTTAGAAAAAGACTCGATGAGGGCCTAACACCCTCTAGTGGGACCTGTGCTCACAGCCATTCACCATGCAGTTCAAGTGGCATTTGCCAGAGAATACCACGATTGTCAGCTCGTCCATTGGTACCCTGTTCTCTGGTGAGAGTAACGTCACACTGAGAACATGTGTTAGATGTGAAAGAGTCTGGAGATGCCATGGTGAACATCATCCAGCATGACCAGGTTGGCAGTGGGTCAGTGATGATCTGGGGAGGCATATCCTTGGAGCGACACACAGATGTCCACATGCTAGGCAATGATACCCTGATTGCTGATAAGTACCACAATGAAATTCTCAGAGCCATTGTCAGACCTTATGCTGTTGCCGTGAGCCCTGCGTTCCTCCTGGCGCAGGACAATGCCCAGCCTAATGTGGTCTGAGTGTGTAGGCAGTTGACTGGCCTGCACATATTTACAGTAGCTTTAGAAAAAGCTTTTGAAGGAAAAGTACAGTTTACTGCAGATTTATTTTAAGAACATAGTGCATTTCTATCTGTCCTATTCAGGGGGCCAGGCTTTTCAGTTACCCCTTAAATTCCACCCAGGTGAACTTTTCAATGCTGATATGACGTGAAGTGCAATGTTAGCCAATTAGTAAGCTGTTACTGGGCTGAACTGAACTGAACTGAACTGAACTGAAACAGTGAAAAGGGGGAGGTGAGTTTTTAATTCAAATGCACAGTCACATTTGAGCACATTCCATTTTCGCTCTGAAAACTGGTAAAAATATGTTAGTTTCAGATGTTGTGAGCATAAGATTGGATGTGAATTGTGAGATTTTTTTTATGGATATTTAGATACTGTTTGCTGTTGTCCAGTGTTTGTCACCGTAGATGCTTATTCTATTAGAAAACTTTGTTATCTCTGTTTTTAGGTCGTGTATTTCTTTAGTTTGGAGTTGCCAACTCTCCTAGCATGCAATATTCATAATTTGGGGGAAACCTGCAAACATACAAGGTGAGTAAAAATTATGTTAACATTTGAATGGCAGAAACAATTTATTCACAAAACATACTTCATATATGCAAGATGATTTACAGGAATGTCTCGTCCTGTTTGCCATCATGTTTAACACACAAAAACCAACAAGCAACACGGGGAATAGATAATACAACAGTCTGTATTCTGTCCTTCAGTTCATTGATATCATGAACTTTCCTGCTATACACGCACTACTTCACCATAACCCATAACCAGAAATCACAGGGTGTCAAATCAGGGGAGTGTGGAAGGCATGGCAATGGTCCACCACAACCTATCTATCGACCTGTAAAGGTGTGGTCGAGATAAAAATAATCCATTAGTGTTAACATAATTTTGACTCACCCTGTATACTATATAGTGATGGCTATACAGGCCCCTGAAACAGTAAGACAACAGTATTAACCAATGTAATACTGATCCCCTCAAACTGCTGTCTTTAAAATTGAATTACATGTCATTTATGTATTACTGTGTTTTGCTACATTTTTAACTAATTTCCAATAAGGAAATATTCCACTTGTCACGTGTGCACATCTGTGGCTCACTCTCCAAGCTTATCTGAGGTGCATACTACCACCACTGGGTCAAGAGGGGGGTGTTTGCATTAACCTTTTCCTCTTTTGTTCCCTCCACAGAACAGAGAAGACGCCCAGTGAGGGCAACTGACTCCACCCCTTCTGGTCTCCCACCTATGAAGACTAACGCTGCTGGAAGGAGGTGCTCAGTTTTGGACAGATCGCACCACAGGACGGAGCTCCTTTTACCTTGGCCTGAACCACATGGATTACCAAGCCTGATGGCTTTCTTGTTTTTGATCCTTTTGAGGTCTGTATTGGCGCACATAGCAGTTCTTTTTCATTACTTCATAAAGAGAATTAAACAGTGACCACCGGGTTGGAATCCCAACATTTCTTTGTGGACCTGGCAATACTTTCCTCAACCACAAAGTACAGGGTAATGGAAGGCCAGAGACTATCGTAGCATCATCAGAGGTAATGAAGGTACTTGGAGAAGGTGAATTTAGTCACTAATCCACCAAAAGTGCATGTCTATGGAGGAGAAAATGACAGTTCAATGCAGGTACTATCATTAATATTTTGTAAAATGCTAAATATTTATCCAAGGCCTGATAAAGGTTTATCCACTTTTTTTTTAATAACTAATTGTATTATTTAACCATTAAAAAGATACCAAAGCTTTAATTTATTTATTTTCTTATTTCACCATAAACTATACAGTATAATATATAAATTAGCAGCTTGGTTACCAGAAAATTGCTTCCAAATTTGTATATCAGCTTATTAGAAATCCAATTGCATATCTTCTTGATTCCTCATTTACAAATTACCCCAATACCATACTTTTTCACCCTTAAAAAAATTATTTTATGACATTAAAAAATCACAGGATTTCTGTCGGACTACTGGATATGACAGAGTAACTGTTAAGTAATAGTTATCCTTGGGCAGAACAAGAATTATAGTCATGACAATAACTAAAGTTTTTCTTCTCAAGAAAATTTAACAAGCAAGAGAATCATAAATTTGACCACTGCTGACATCTTTCCTTTTGCACAAGCTGTAATCTCGATTCCTGAAGAAATGAGCCAGTGTTTCTTCACTACATCTTATGGACAGCCAGAGCATGACATCTTAGGTCACAGAGTGACCAATGGACCATATGGTGAAATAATAACTATAGTATTCAAAGGGTCACATCATGAGAAGGGACCTGTCATATTGAAAATGAGAGCTATAAGGATTTTTCACAGTAAAGAAAAAAAAATATTTTTATCCCACTTTCTTCTGAGTATAGCAACAATAACCCTGGTATTCTGCTAAGATGAAAAATAAAAATAAAACACTGCCAAGTCAAATGCCCAAAATATCAAAACAATTGTATATACAGAAAAAGAAAACTAGGGAGCAACACAATAAAAGCTTAATGTTGGTCACATTCAGAACATCAAAAATGACATAATACCTGGACTGAGGGTTCATGAACTGGTCATATTATGGTTTAGCCAGGGCCAAATTTTTTTATTTACTTTTTTTATGTTTTTTAATTAATTCTTTTGTTATTGATTTTTTCTTTCTTTCTTCCTTTTATATGGTATTGTTCTTTATTGTATATTGTCTTGTTTATTAATCACTACATATTATGAACTTATTTTAATTCTGTTAGTTATTGTCTCTGTGTTTTAGCCAAAGGGGGCAGGGCCGCTGATGCAACAGCCTAATGGCCCGAGGTGTCTCAGCACTCTTGTGTTGTTTGCCTTGCCTTTCTTGAATCCCCTTTGAAATATTTGTAAGTTTTTGTTATTGATTATTTTAGGTTAATGGATACTGTATTAGGTTGTCTTTGGTATTGATTTTAGATTTTGTTCATTTTTTGGGTTGTATCTATTGTTTTGCTTTTTGAACACACTATAGTCAAAACATCATGACATTATGGCTTATGATCATGATGGAGGTATTAAATCACTGTGGTGTGATAAGGTTTTGGTGACATATTTGTGAAACTATATACAGTAAGTTGACCTGGAAGCATTTGATGCTTTTTTTCAATAAAGATGTTTCTTTTTGTATTTATTTTGTAGCTCCTGTATTCTCTGTGTCTGTACAATTTTTTTTGTTAAGACTCTAGTCCAGTGATGACGAACCTTTTAGAGACCGAGTGCCCAAACTGCAACCCAAAACCCACCATCGCAAAGTGCCAACACGGCAATTTAACCTGGATACTGAGGTTTTAGTTTAGAAAAAACAACTCATACATTAACATCTTTTGTCTTAAAAGAAAAGCACAATAACAGAGCTTTCAATGATACAAATGACTTTTTATTAAAAGGTAAAAGTTTGCATTTGGCATGCTTTTGAACAATTAATATGATTTTTGCTGTTGTATTCATGCTGATAATTTGTCTAACCTTGGCTCATACTTTGTAAGTTTGAGAGCAACACATGCAGCACTTAGGTCATGCTCATAAGCATAAGATGATCCGAACAAAGTAAGGAGAGCAGTCCCAAGTGCATTCATTGACTTAAAATTATTTGGCAGAGAATTCCACACTTTAAGGATTTCATTTTCAGAACTACCTGTGCTCTCCTTTGTCATCCCTTCTATCTTCTCAAATGTTTCACTCAGGTCTTCCCCATTAACCTTTGTTCCTGTTCTCTCTGTCTTTTTTTCCCCTTTCCATCCGCGTCACACTTCTATTATATATTATGGGGATGTGGATCAAGTGTGGCTATTAGCAGCTCCCGGGAACAATTACAGATGCGGACGACTCCTCACCTGTGCACTTAAGTGAGGACCACCCGCATCACGAAGCTCCCAGAAACCGCCATGGCCACACTACCACACCCCCCTCTAAGCTGCGAGTGTGGCAACTATCTATTACAACTGGCCTTTTCAATTTTGAGCAGTGGACCCGCTATACCACATCCCCTCCAACCTCACCACGGGAATCACATTCGCCACAGACTGAACAGGCTGCCATCCGTGCCACACCCTCACACCACATGTGAGCTGCCCACCTTACCTCAAACAGGGAAGGGAGGAAGCACTCCCATTGGGCTGCTGGGCAGAGGGGCAGGTGATGTGAGAAATGTCCTCAGGCGTGTGTGGAGAGGGGGAGGGGAGCAACCCGGCCCTGCATCCCTCTGGCTTTCTAGTAACGAACTCTGTGCTGGGGCGACGGTGTGCGTGCCCCCTCTGGTACGTGTGCCATAGGTTCACCACCACTGCTCTAGTCTTTTCAATTTTCCTTTCAAGGACTATCATTAATTAATTAAATAGGTATGCATTCTGACGAAGTTAAGTCTCAGGGTGAAGCAAGCGTTTGTGAGCTCGACATAGTTCTGGCATTAGGTTTCTCTTTTTCCAGACTAGCATTAGGACTTGTTAATTTTTTGGACTCCAGGCAACTCACATGCAGGTAAACAGACTTGAGCTGAGAGACCTTTCTGCCCTTTCTGTGTTGGTGGGGGGGATGATATAGCAGGCTGCTTGCTGCTTGTGTTGATCGACACAATTACAACACAAAAGATGCTGACGGAGAGGTGCGAAGGGATTTAAGGTGGGCCAGGATTACAAGTTTTTTCGTAGGCTTTGGTAATTCTAGTGTTAAAAATGTAATTTGGGTCATTTTCCTTGGGTCTGCCTAGGTATTTTATTCCAAAGATGCATGTTTCATTTTAATTGGTGATTTTAAATTGGCTGATTCAGAGTAGGTGAATTAGCGCCTGCGGTGGATGTACTGTTGTTTCCTGGTGTGTGTCTCATTATTTCTGGGATAAGCTTTGGTTTGTTGTGTTTGTTTTCGAAAATGGATGGATATATTTAACAAAAAGTATTAATTTGAGGTTAAGATAAAAATTACAAACGGCAAATGAGAAAAAATATTTATGCACGATAATACTTAAATATTTTGATTTTAAAGGAAAGTTGAGATCATATGTACATTTCATGTGATTGGTTTATTAGTCAGATTATAATACAAAGCCAACCAGACAGCTTTAAGGAGAAAAGAATTTCCAGGCAGCAGAAAATAGCATAAAACAAATTTTATTAACCAGTTTTACTACATCTAATAAAAAAGGAACAAATGTTATTGTTTACTAATAAAACAAAAAACCCCAAAAGAAAGGAAACAATATGTTGTGAATAAGGTCATATAGTGCTAGCATTTGACTTTGATTAATAACCCTTCCGGGTACAACCCTTCTAAACAAAATAACTGATACTTGAAGGCGTCATCAATAGCACTCTAGCCGAGTTCAAAATAAAGTAACATGTCGATGAAAACTATGTAATAAAAACATAAAACAACTGAAAACAACAATTTTCTATTTAGTTTTCCATTGAGAATGTTTATGTTGAGCTATCTCATTATCTGTGAAGCACAATCTCTGTGTTCTATGCACAGCTTTGCCTCAAGTCTGGCACACAGGGACTTCTTACCTTAAGTCAGGCTTTCCACATAGAATTATGGCAATGTCCTCACGGAGAGGGTGGCTCAGGGTCAGAATGAGTCTCTTGAAATGCTACCGTGTGATCTCTCGACAGAGAAAGGTCATTTTACAGACTGCGAGGGTAACGGTTAGCATGTTTACCTTTCAAGCAGTTTGATTCCCACTCATTATATTAAACTTTTTCTTTAGCCCAGCGTTTCCATCATTATTTTTGTCATGTCCCCAAGCTGTGCTGGGTGTCTCTGGAGTCATTATGTAGTGTTGCCATATAGTGGGTTTTCCTTTTTGAATATTATGTCCAGTTTGGTGATTGTTATATGTTATTAACAATACCTGAAGCTCAGATACTTGGCTTGTAAATATGAAGTCCTTGTCTTTAAACAGGTTGGCATGGATGCAGAGGTGCTTGCAGGAATTGTAGTATGTAGTTGCAGGCATTGTGCATATAAAACTGGAAGAGAAGGATGTGGCGGGGCTTTGTCACTTTTTCATTTTCTATCAACTTCATCATCGAGAGCACCCAAAAACCCCTTGGTGAACTGCATTTTTGCAATAAAGGAGGAGGATTTTGCACTACCAGCAAATGCAGGGATAGCGATGGGCATTTTTTTTTTTCCAATTACTGTCTGCAGTTGCTCTTAGTGGAAGAGACGTGTCTCAGAAGACCTTCTAAACTCTGGTGGTGGGACTGTCCTACATTATCCTTATTTCCAGGAAGCAGTTTACAACACTGGATTATTCTGTCTCATCTTTACTTTTATTAACTGTTGTTTGCATTTCAGGATCCACATTCATCACATAAAATAAAGACTTTTCAGGACTGTGTACAGTATACCATCTCATTTGTTTGTGGTATTTGATTTATATGTTTGTCATTACCTTTCTTTTCTGTATTTGTAAATTGTTATATATAATTTGTGCTTAATATATTTAATCTATTTTAACATTTGTCTGGTGTGTTTTGGTAATATTCTGCTCTACCGTAGAGCTTAGGTGCTGGCCTAATTCCATGCGTCTCTCATTTTACAAGTGATGCGGCTTCATCACTCCACAAATCTATTAGCAACCTTGGCACCCCCCAGAAGTCAAGGTTTTCTACAATGTATTGTAATTATTGGGTCACAAGAGTAATCTCTCACCATTTCATAACTATTGCAAACTCCCAGCACAGTTTCTCTGTTGTATTTGTAGCTGTACTTTGTTAACACCACAGCTGAGTCCAATCCATTAACGAATTGGAATCACTGATTGTTTTCCCATTTAACATTTACAGTGGACTTTTAAGATAATATCCACGAAAAGCTGAGAAACACAGCAATATCTACTTAAATGAAACTGACTTGTATGTACAGTATATATAGTTATGAACAATGTCTCCAGAAAGTATTCAGACCCCCTTCAATTTTTGCACATTTTGTTATATTGCAGCTTTATGCTAAAATAAATTAAATTATTTTTCCCCATTAAACAACACCTAGTACCCCAGAATGACAAAGGAAAAACTGGATTTTAGGAATAATTGCAAATTTATTTAAAATGAAAAACTAAAATATCACATTGACCCAAGTATTCAGATGCTTTTCTCAGTATTTGGTTGAAGCACATGATTATGATATGGAGTCTTCTTGGGTCTGACGCAACAAGCTTTACATACATGGGTTTGGGGATTTTCTGCCATTCTTCTCTCTGCATCCTCTCAAGCTCTGTCAGGGTGGTGGACAGTAAGTTGAGGTCCCTTTTAATGATGTTTGACTGGGGTTAATAGTGGACCACTCAAGAAAATTCACAGAGTTGACCCTTAGTCAACCCTATATTCTTTTGCTTTGTTCTTAAGGTCATCGTTTGGTTCAGTCTGAGGTCCAAGTCACTCTGGAACAGTTTTTCATTGAGGATCTCTCTGTACTTTGCCCCATTCAGCTTTCCTTCAACCCCAATTTTTTTCCCAGTCCCTGCTGCTAAAAAAACAACCCCACAGCCTGATCCTGCCACCAACATCCTTCTCTGTTAAAAAGGTATTGCGCAGGTGATGAGCTGTACCTGGTGTCCTCCAAATGTCATGCTTAGAAATGGGGCCAATCTGTTGGTTTCATCAGTTCAGGTAATCATATTTTTGTCATAGTCTTAAGAGTCCTTTAGGTGCTTTTTTGCAAACACCACCCTGGCTTTAATGTGTCATCTGGCCACTCTGCCAGAAAGCCCAAACTAGTGGAGTGGTGTAGTGGTGGTTATCCTTCATTAAGTTTCTCCCATCCCCTCACAGGTTCTCTGGAGCACAGACAGTGTGACCATCTGGTTCCTGGTCACTTCTCTTACAAAGGTCTTTATCCTTGATTGCTGTAGGAAGAGCTGTGTTTGTTGCAAATTAATTCCTTTTAAAAATAATGGAGTCCACTGTGCTCAACCTTCAGCCTTATTGCTTGTTTTGTTTTCTGTGATACACATTATCACCTGTGTGATCTTACAGGTGTGTGCCCTTCCTAATTATAAGCAGCCAAATAAATTGACCACAGGTGGACTCCAAATGAGGTGCAGAAACATCTCAACAAGGATCATTATAGTAAGATTTCAAATATCACAACAAACGTTATGAAAACTTGTGTCACTGTGTTATTTCAGTTATGTATTTTTAATATTTTAGGTTATATAGCATGATGTGTGGAGTACAACTCTAAGGAGGTTCTGCTCAAGCTTTATAACACACTGGTGAGGCCTCATCTGGAGTACTGTGTGCAGTTTTGGTCTCCAGGCTACAAAAAGGACATAGCAGCACTAGAAAAGGTCCAGAGAAGAGCGACTAGGCTGATTCCAGGGCTACAGGGGATGAATTATGAAGAAAGATTAAAAGAGCTGAGCCTTTACAGTTTAAGCAAAAGAAGATTAAGAGCTGACATGATTGAAGTGTTTAAAATTATGAAGGGAATTAGTACAGTGGATTGAAACTGTTATTTTAAAATGAGTTCATCAAGAACATGGGGACACAGTTGGAAACTTGCTAAGGGTAAATTTCACATTAGGAAGGTTTCTTCACACAGAGGGCAAAAGGCACTTGGAATAAGCCATCAAGTAGTGTGGTAGACAATAAGACGTTAGGGACTTGACTTGATGTTTTTTTGGAAGAAATAAGTGGATAGGACTGGCGAGCTTCGTTGGGCTGAATGGCCTGTTCTTGTCTAGAGTGTTCTAATGTTCTAATAAATTTGCAAAAATTCCTAAAATCCCATTTTTGCTTTGTCATTCTGGGCTATTGAGTGTTGTTTGATAAGGTAACAAATGAAGCATAGTCAATTTTAGTATAAGGCTACAACATTATAAAATGTGCAAAAAGTGAAGTGACCTGAATACTTTCTGAAGGCAACGTATGTTTGTATGTTTGTTTTAGCATCACTCATAAATAACTGTACATATTTTCATTGGAAAATCGGAGGATAACCCAGGGATAGTGTAAATTAAAATATAAGGAATATGGTGTTGGTAGGGAGGCTCAGTGAATCTGAAATTGTTGAGTTTCTGTTGTCAAGTGTAGAGTCCTTACTTTATGATGTCAGATGCTAGCTTTAAATCTGATTGGATGAAGGTGAATGACAGTTCAAACAGGGTATCTAGGGGACAGAACAAGTGGCCAGGATCTTAATGGGATGCAAGTCCTTATTTATAACACTGATTCCTCTCATGCTGTCAAATTGCCCTTTATTTTTTAGATGGTTTCTATCCCCTGTAGGATGACGTTTTGCTTGATAAGACAAGATATTTTGAAGAAGAAACAAAAAATATAGCTGGAAAACACAGCTAATACTTAGTTAAAGAAATCCATACAAAATATAAGAAAGGAGTCCCAAGTAATAATAAACATTGTGCTAAACTTTGCATGCCATGAAATATAACATACTACCAGTCAGACGAGTTTCTTTTCATATTGTTACACCATGAAGTCACTACACAAATGCTAAGGAAACCAAAGCATCCATGAAAAAAAGTTTGATTGAAAATTGTGCATAATATGTCAGATTGTAATTTTTCAAAAGAACGTACAGGAAATTAAAATCACATAAAGCTATTTTCCAATTCCCCAAGTCATTCTGTTCATTATTCATACCTCAAGCAGCATTAAAATGAGCCTGAAGTAATGAATGATATCGCATTATGTCAATTTGTCAAGTTCTGCTTTTAAAATATGTGCCTTATTGAATGCAGATTTTCTGTAGAAAAAAAAACAAAGTGTTCTAATGCTCTTGTACTTTAATTTTTCTTGGCAACTATTACACTGATAAGGGGGTGGACGTGTGGCACTTTATCTTAATAGGGGTACAAATGCTTTGTCACTTTCCCACACAGAGAGGTCTTGTAATCAAAAAAAATGTACAAAGAATGCATTTTTGACAATCTAATTTGTTACAAGCCGTATACACTAATACTACACAAATATTAAACTAAACTGCAAATATTTATTTAAAAGATTTTTGGTTACAAGGTGGTTCAAAGTGTTTAATCATACCTCTTCATGGGTCCAGGGTTTGAATCCTTTGCCCAGTCGTTGCTTGAAAGAACTGAACACGTTCTCTTTGTCTTTGTGTAGCCCTCCGCTACGCTGCTCTTTTCTGCCCTTCATGTCATGTAGCAAACGACAATACAATGGTTGCCTTGAATCTCAATAGTTTTCTTTTTAAAAGAAATACAAAAAAGCTGAGGCTCCTGCGGGCTTTCTGCTGGTGCTCCAATATCCAAACCTTCCTCTCCAGCAAGCATATATATATATACATACATACATACACACACATGTACATATACACAAACACAATACCTGGGAGAGTAAAAAAGAAATAGAAAATAACTGAGGCTCCTCACGCTTTCTGGGGCTGCTCAGAAAGATAAGAAAGACAGCTTTATAACATCGGCATATAGAGTTATGATTAAAAAATAAATTATAAATGCTAAAATGCATTTAAGAAGAATGCAGGCAATGATGCAAAATTATTCCTAAGAAGTTCTTTCAGTATTATAACAGTACAGGAACAGACAAACATGTGGTAGACTATAATAAATACAGCATGGAGACAAATACAATACACAAAAAACAAACATAATGAATGTTTTTCTGAAGTTCTCAGTTGTGAAACGGCCATGATCAGCAATAGATAGATAGATAGATAGATAGATAGATAGATAGATAGATAGATAGATAGATAGATATGGCTTTTTTTCAGAAACTCTTTAATAAATAAATACATAAATTGGTAGATAAGCAAGTAAACATACAAACACACCTCGGTCTGAACACACACCAGAATGACTATAAAGTAAGAACATTAAAAAGAAAGAAAAGTTCTAACTTGGCAGCCACAGACACAGTGAGGCATCAGGCTGGCATATTGCTGTTGGCATAAAGGAGCTCCAGTAATGTTTCTTGACACACTTCTGATGAATAATTTGTTGGCTTAAATTTGTCGATGTTAGTGTGTCAGAAAGAGGATGTGCAGCTTTGTTCATAATGGTACTCAGTTTTGTTTTAATTTTCTCCTTCGTTATGACTGCCAGAGGGTCCAGATTGTGTCCTATAATTGAGTCTGCCCATTTAATTAGCTTGTTGATTCGGTGAGCCTCTCTTAAAGTGATGTCACCAGCCCAGCACAGCGCAGTATAGAAAGTCGCACTGGCCATCACAGAGTTATAGCAGATGTGAAGGATGTCACTATCCACATTAAAGGAGCACAGTCTCCTAAGGAAGAAGAGCCTGCTTTACCCTCTCATATTTAGTTCCTCTGTTCTGAGACCAGTCCAACCTGTCATTGATTTGGACCCCCAAGTACTTGTAGGATTGCACCACCTCATCCACTCCTTGAACCAAACATAGAGGCTGTTTGGTGCGGTGAAAGTCATTAACCAGATCCTTGGTTTTACTGATGTTGAGCTGCAGACAATTCTCTTTGTACCAAGAAACAAACTTCTCCAACTGACTCCTCTCTTCTGTCTCATTCCCCTTATCAATACACCCTATAAGTGGAGACTCATCTGAGAATTTCTGCAAGTGACATGACCTGGTGTTATATTTATGGTCGGATGTGTACAGAGTGAAAAGTAAAGGAGACAGGACTGTTCCTTGTGGTGCTCCAGTGTTGCTCACAAACTGCTGTCTGCCTGACAGATAGTCCGTTATCCAAGACCCCAGGCCTATACCATTTTGGAAATTCTAAGGAAACATTGATAAAATGATTAAAGAAATCTGAAACAGGACAACAATAACTCAAGAAGACTCAAAGAAGCTAGTAATGCTATATGCAAAGCAAGTACTTATACCACTTAACATTTTTCGACATGTTGAGGAGTTTCCTTGGGCACTGAAGTGAGCCAGCACTGATCTTTAATATGAAATATGTGATCACATTGACACTCGTAGCTAGAGGCCAACTAGACTGATGTGTACACAGGCAAGAAACAAGAGAGCCAAAACTACTTCTTCTTCTTCTTTCGGCTGCTCCCGTTAGGGGTTGCCACAGCGGATCATCTTCTTCCATATCTTTCTGTCCTCTGCATCTTGTTCTGTTACACCCATCACCTGCATGTCCTCTCTCACCACATCCATAAACTTTCGCTTAGGCCTTCCTCTTTTCCTCTTCCCTAGCAGCTCTATCCTTAGCATCCTTCTCTCAATATCCTCAGCATCTCTCCTTTGCACATGTCCAAACCAACGCAATCTCGCCTCTCTGACTTTGTCTCCCAACCGTCCAACTTGACCTGACCCTCTAATGTACTCATTTCTAATCCTATCCAAACAAGAGAGCCAAAACAAACACTTTATATTAGAATGTGCAGGATTTCTCACTTTACTGTTCCAGAAGATTTTGGCCAGTGCTCCTTGGCAGTCTAATTCTCAGACTACAAAAGACCTGCATTTAGGATATAGCGGGCAAGTAGTTCAGAAAAGCACAAAAAGCAGTGGCTATCCTACTTACTAAACTCATAATTTAAACACTTTAATCATGCCACCATAAATCTGTCCTGCTTAATCGGAGAATCTTCAGCTCCTTCTGTGCTAATACTTCACAAGCTTGACGTCAGCCTAATGGATGTTCTCTGTAGAGCATCTCAAGTAGTGTTATGTGTTTCTTTAAATATACAGATAGAAAATGCATGTAGATATTCCAAATGAGGTCTCGTGGGGGCTTATATAGTTGAAGGAAAACCTCTCTGGACGTGGACTCCACACAGCATTCTATAAACTGTAATTTACAATCAAATTAGACTTTCTGACTTTTTAAATTGCTTCTCAAAACCCTCTGGGTGTTGAGTCTAGTAGGACTTCATTCTTTCGTCTCATAAAGCATACTATCTAGTTGGAGCCCTGCTTGTGTAATTGTATTTTATGTTAGTTATGCCTATGAGCAAAAAAGTAAATTTTTTTACAGGCGTATTATAATAAATTAAGTTTCTTTAAGCTTAATTTGCTGCATATCTGCCTAAATCTAAATTCTGTCTGGATTCATCAATGGGGATTTTCCTGTTTCTGATGCCATTAAAATGAATAATAAATGTGGAAATTTAGACATAGAAATTGAAACTACATCATGCCATTGTGCATTCTGAGTGATATACGATAACTGTAAAGCCACAAAGCATTGCTGCTTCAGCGAGGTTTAAAAAAATGGCCTCATCATAAGTTTTTAACATATCTCTCTCTCTATATATATAGATATGGATTTGTATATATATATACAGTGCATCCGGAAAGTATTCACAGCACATCACTTTTTCCACATTTTGTTATGTTACAGCCTTATTCCAAAATGGATTAAATTCATTTTTTCCCTCAGAATTCTACACACAACACCCCATAATGACAATGTGAAAACAGTTTACTTGAGATTTTTGCAAATTTATTAAAAATAAAAAAATTGAGAAAGCACATGTACATAAGTATTCACAGCCTTTGCCATGAAGCTCAAAATTGAGCTCAGGTGCATCCTGTTTCCCCTGATCATCCTTGAGATGTTTCTGCAGCTTAGTTGGAGTCCACCTGTGGTAAATTCAGTTGACTGGACATGATTTGGAAAGGCACACACCTGTCTATATAAGGTCCCACAGTTGACAGTTCATGTCAGAGCACAAACCAAGCATGAAGTCAAAGGAATGTCTGTAGACCTCCGAGACAGGATTGTCTCGAGGCACAAATCTGGGGAAGGTTACAGAAAACTTTCTGCTGCTTTGAAGGTCCCAATGAGCACAGTGGCCTCCATCATCCGTAAGCGGAAGAAGTTCGAAGCCACCAGGACTCTTCTTAGAGCTGGCCGGCCATCTATACTGAGCGATCGGGGGAGAAGTGCCTTAGTCAGGGAGGTGACCAAGAACCCAATGGTCACTCTGTCAGAGCTCCAGAGGTCCTCAGTGGAGAGTGGAGAACCTTCCAGAAGGACAACCATCTCTGCAGCAATCCACCAATCAGGCCTGTATGGTAGAGTGGCCACTCCTTAGTAAAAGGCACATGGCAGCCCGCCTAGGGTTTGCCAAAAGGCACCTGAAGGACTCTCAGACCATGAGAAAGAAAATTCTCTGGTCTGATGAGACAAAGATTGAACTCTTTGGTGTGACGTCACGTTTGGAGGAAACCTGGCACCATCCCTACAGTGAAGCATGGTGGTGGCAGCATCATGCTGTGGGGATGTTTTTCAGTGGCAGGAACTGGGAGACTAGTCAGGATAAAGGGAAAGATGACTGCAGCAATGTACAGAGACATCCTGGATGAAAAACTGCTCCAGAGCGCTCTTGACCTCAGACTGGGGCGACGGTTCATCTTTCAGCAGGACAACGACCCTAAGCACACAGCCAAGATATCAAAGGAGTGGCTTCAGGACAACTCTGTGAATGTCCTTGAGTGGCCCAGCCAGAGCCCAGACTTGAATCCGATTGAACATCTCTGGAGAGATCTTAAAATGGCTGTGCACCGACGCTTCCCATCCAACCTGATGGAGCTTGAGAGGTGCTGCAAAGAGGAATGGGCGAAACTGGCCAAGGATAGGTGTGCCAAGCTTGTGGCATCATATTCAACAAGACTTGAGGCTGTAATTGCTGCCAAAGGTGCATCGACAAAGTATTGAGCAAAGGCTGTGAATACTTATGTACATGTGATTTCTCAGTTTTTTTATTTTTAATAAATTTGCAAAAACCTCAAGTAATCTTTTTTCACGTTGTCATTATGGGGTGTTGTGTGTAGAATTCTGAGGAAAAAAATGAATTTAATCCATTTTGGAATAAGGCTGTAACATAACAAAATGTGGAAAAAGTGATGCGCTGTGAATACTTTCCGGATGCACTGTATGTCTAAAGGTTGGCCAAATTGTGTTTTGAAAGTGGTAGGGATATAGTCAAAATGTAACATACAGTAAAATAGATCTTCATTCATTTTTCTGATCAAACAATTTAATCATTTTATATATCTTAGTTTATATTCAACCCCTTAGTAAACTATTGAAAGACTTGCATGGTCCTTCTAAGGCAAAAAGATTTTTTTGGTGTACTGCCAACTACTGTACAAGAATTCTAACCTAGGAGAAGTCCTTAAAAATTATCCTTTTTGTGTAACTTTTGGAAATATAATAAAGTTAGTGTTACTAAGTAGTCTGTCACTTCTGCTGATGACTTCTCTACCTTTAAAGCAGTTTTGTGCTCTTCATAGCAAATCTGAAGTCACACTGCCAGCTCTCCTGATTGCACATTCGGCTTCCCACTACTTACGTCCTATCGAAAACATGGGTATTATTATTATTTTTATTATTATTATTATTATACTTGTTTGGAAATGTGTACCTTGTATTTACCTACTCTACAACACAATTATGCAGTTACTTATGACAATTTACTTTGTCTTCTATTCTTGTCTTTTATGTCTGACCTCGCTTTATCCTGCTTTTTTTTAATGACACCTGGTCCGTGGTGATTATTTTCCCTTTTTCGACTAATAATTTCCATTTGTTTGCACTCCTGCGATCATTACTTTCTTTTTTTATACTTTCTAATTTTCATGCTTTCATATTTTTTAAGTTTCTCCACATTTGTATCGTGCCAACTATTTTTTTTTTGAGCCTTTCGAATTCCACTGCTTTCATAATCTCTAACCTGCTCTGCGTGTGTATAGCGACAACATCCCGATTGGACGTGCTTTTTTTCAATTCAGTTTTGTAGTTTTTATGAACAGTTCGAAAGTGCCTTTCCAAATGTTCCTTCTTTGGAATAGCAATGATAGATTGACAGATCAGACAAACGCACTTCGATTGTGACATTGTGAGAAAAAAAATCCTCTTCCAGTTCCACAGCCAGCCCATACTCTCTCCAAACAATTTTTTTTTAAATCCCTTCTTTAGTCGATATAAATTGGAAGGCTAACTAGATCACTTAGATAGCTGGAGTTTTGCAGTAGCTCACGCGTTTGATCGTGCGTGCGGGATGACCAGTGTGTTAGAAGAAAAGAGATCTCAGACTGGCCACCCTGTATGTCAGTCAAGTGGCAAATGCCATAGGGAGGATATATGGTAGACTAACGTTTAAAAAATGTTTTTTTGAATGCAACGCGATCTACCTGCACTACCTTTGCGATCTACCAGTCGATCACGATCGATGCATTGGGCACCCCTGTCTTAAAGCAACCACTGTTGATTTTCACAACATTACGTCTTTTGAATACGTGGTTGTTAAAATCACTGGAAAGGCTTCACTGCACATTATATTAATCTACAGACCTCCTAAGCTTCAACTGGATTTTTTCTCTCAACTTTATGAAATACTCGCTCTTGCCTGTGGTATGTCTACTGCTGTTATTTTACTTGGTGACCTTAATATTCATGTGGATTCTGACTGTCCATCTGCTTGTGAGCTACCTTCAGTACTGGATTGTTTCAGTTTTGTGCAGCATGTTGGCTTTTCAACCCATGCTAAGGGTCATATTCTGGATCTTGTATGTTCCATTGGTCTGCAGAATGTCTCTATATCTGGTACTATTATTGGTATCTCCGATCACAAGCTGATTGAATTTAACTTCACTTATCCCTTCCCTAAAATAAGTCTAAAATCTAAAATACCCTATCGTAATATCAAGAACATTTATCAGTTATCCTTCTCTATGTCTGTTGGTGCTTCCTGTCTCTATGATGTTTCTGGGTTGTCTTGCCTTATGAAGATTTTATCGCTATATAATTCCACATTGTCACAAATTTTGGATCATTATGCACCTATTAAATCCTTGGTTGTTCCTATTACCTGGACATCTCCATGGTTTACAGCAGAATTGCTTACCATGAAACAAACTGGTTGCCGCTTGGAAAGGCTCTGGAAGAAGACTGGTCTGGCTGTTCACGCCCTGGCTTACACCAAACACCTGAAGGAATACAGATGTGCCTTATCGGCAGGACGTTCAAAGTACTATTCCACTCTTGTTGACTTTGGTACTTGTTGCCCTAAATCTCTTATTAATACAGTTAACAGACTTTGTCAACCTGCTATTAAAAATCCTTATTTCTCTGTTGAGCACTGTAATCTATATTTGGACTATTTTCAGTCAAAAATTATGACCATATACCAAAGTTTCTCTACTAACCATTCCTCATCTCTGTCGACTGATTATACTTCTGAATCTACAGTTTATTTATCTAAATTTAACCCCACTACACCAACTTATATTGCTGAAGTAATATCTAAATTAAATCAATCTACCAGCCACCTAGATCCTGCCCCTACTTTACTTTAACTTTCTGCTCCCATTTCTCACTTTATCAACTGTAGTTTCTGCACCTGTGTTGTTCCAAGTGGTTTAAAAACTGCTGCTGTAACCCCTGTTTTAAATAAACCTGGCTCAGATCCCTTACAGCTAAAAGTTTATCACCCAATTTCTAATCTTCCATTTATGGCTAAGATCTTAGAAAAGTTTGTTGCTGCTCAACTCAATTATTATTTAAATTTGTATAATCTGCTTGAGGCTTTTTCAATCTGGATTCAGAGCCCTACATAGAACTGAAACTGCTGTACTTAAGGTAGACAATGACTTACTTATAACCGCAGATTCTGGGATGGCCACTATTCTAGTTCTTCTTGACTTAAGCGCAGCATTTGATACAGTTAACCATAACATTTTACTGTCCCGACTTTCAGCTATTGGTATCTCTGGTGCTGCTCTTTCTTGGTTCACATCATACCTCAGTGATTGCCAGTACTACGTCTTCATTAGGGAATACAAATCTGCCACTACTTCACTCACACAAGGTATCTCTCAAGGGTCAGTTCTCAGTCCAATCTTCATGCTCCCATTAGGTGAGATTATTTGTCGGTATGGTCTAAGCTTCCACTGCTATGCTGATGACACACAACATTATGTAAGTGTTGATGCAACTGCAGCATCTTCACCTGTTGCACTGACTGACTGCATTCGGGAAATCAATTATTGGATGACAGATCATTTTTTACAACTCAATCCTGATAAAACAGAAATCTTATTACTTGGTACCAAATCTGTCCTCTCTACCCTTCATGGGCTAAAAATTGACATTGATGGGAACCTGGTTGAACCCTCAGCATCAGTCCGTAATTTGGGTGTCATCTTTGATCAGCTTCTTACTTACTTACATGCTGTAGACTCCATGTGTGATGCCATCTCCCCTACAATGGTCTTCAGACTTCAAACTGTAGCTTGTTTTAAGGCAATGGGACCTGCAATTGTGTTTATTTATTTTTTGGCATTATGTACCATTTTCTTCAGTACTCTTTTAGTACTGCTACTGAGGTATGTATCAATAACAAATTCTTCATTTTATTACCAATCCAACAGTAATTACAGGATAATGCAAGAAAAACAAGAGAAAATGCCAAATTCAAATTTCTTGGGTTAAAATAACCCAGAATAGACACATACATTGTCAGAAATGCCTCAGGGAATCATACACAAAATAGCAATGCAAAAAATAATAGCAATCAATTAGCCCAAGCAGTTTATTAGCAAAGTAGATGAAAATAGAAAATGGCTCCTCTCCATTTCTCTTGGGAGGGGGTTAAGTTTCACTTTGATTTGTGAAATTTGACTTGACTGTATGGAATGTTAGATCTGTTTTAATTTTAATTAATAAATTATATATATATATATATATAAGAAAAGAAAAGGAAAAATGTATAATTTAAATACATTTTTCTTATAGACTTTTTAGGCAGAGACCACAGGGCTATAAAGCGGACAATACCAGGAGATGGTGCTGTGGGTAATACAGTATATTTTATGCACAAGTACATGGACTCTGTCTCTTCTATTTAAAAGTATTTAGTTTTTAAAAATGTATGTTTGGGGTCAAGAAACCCAAATTATCAACATACTCCGTCCAAGTTCATCATTTATATTCCACCCCACTGAGGTGATACACCTGGAGATTGATCTCTGACATTGACTGTCATTTTTGTGCCTTGAACACACCAGGCAAATTTGTGCCCATGTCTTGGAGGTGTCTTTAAGTGTTTAGTTTGTGGTCTGGTGTACTTAATTTTATTCCACCCATTCCCTCTTTTAATATTCCTTTTAACAATCCATCCATCCTCCAACCCGCTGAATCCGAACACAGGGTCACGGGGGTCTGCTGGAGCCAATCCCAGCCAACACAGGGCACAAGGCAGGAACCAATCCTGGGCAGGGTGCCAACCCACTGCAGGACACACTCAAACACACCCACACACCAAGCACACACTAGGGCCAATTTAGAATCGCCAGTCCACCTAACCTGCATGTCTTTGGACTGTGGGAGGAAACCGGAGCGCCCGGAGGAAACCCACGCAGACACGGGGAGAACATGCAAACTCCACGCAGGGAGGACCCGGGAAGCGAACCCAGGTCCCCAGATATATGTATCTACTCTAGGGCTTTTAACACAAGGAATTCAAATATGAAATCTGTTTTTCTGTTGAAGTAGTTCTGAAAAAGTTTAAATATCTTTAGGTTATGTCAAGATGCCATTTTGTTTTTGTTATGGGCACCGTCATTTTAAGATCAGGTTAGTGGTTTGTATGATCATATCAAGACTGTGATGTGTGATGTCACCAAAGTGACCATATAAAGGTTGCAATACGCATTTCCAGATCATCTGATATTAGAATAAATGTGTGCTGCAGTGATCAAATTTTCAGTGTTTAACTCTGGTATGAAAAACTCCACTTCTGGTTATTAGGGACTTTGATACTTGGTTAGCATTTTGGGCTAAACAAAGAGTGATTAACAAAAATGACAAGAGTACATCTCTGCTGGTTCTCTTTCATAAATGATCTCACTGACTCACCTTGAAGTCAGTACACACAGTCCTGATTCTTAGCTCCATTTTGAGGTTGATGCAGTGCTGCACCTCACTTGTCTATCTGCTAAAGCTACACTCTTATTGTCATTCAGCATTTTGAGCTATGCAGGGCTGATTTAGAGTTATGGTGAGGGAAGGGGCTTGGTGGGTGGGCAGCTAGTTTTCAAAAAGGATTTAATTAAAAACAGCAGAAGGCCACAGTTAACATGTTACCATGTGGTTTTCTCATGTGACTGTCGGCAAGTGTGTGGGTTTTCCCTTTGATATTCTGGCTTTCCTCTTGCACGCCAAAGATTTGCAATTGTGGTGTGACTCTTAATTGGCTCTGTGGGTGCGAGTGTGAGGTAGACCTGCAAATGGGATTGCTTCCCTGACTTTTTTCCTCAAGTTTTTCCTCCTCCCCATAACCAGTGTTGGCTTCTTCTTGTTCTTCTTTCGGCTGCTCCCGTTAGGGGTTGCCACAGTGGATCATCTTCTTCCATATCTTCCTGTCCTCTACATCTTGCTCTGTCACACCCATCACTTGCATGTCCTCTCTCACCACATCCATAAACTTTCTCTTAGGCCTTCCTCTTTAAATCTTGCCTGGCAGCTCTATATTTAACATCCTTTTCCAAATATACTCAGCATCTCTCCTCTGCGCATGTCCAAACCAACGCAATCTCGCCTCTCTGACTTTGTCTCCCAACCGTCCAACTTGAGCTGACCCTCTAATGTACTCATTTCTAATCCTGTCCATCCTCGTCACACCCAATGCAAATCTTAGCATCTTAACTCTGCCACCTCCAGCTCTGTCTCCTGCTTTCTGGTCAGTGCCACCGTCTCCAACCCATATAACATAGCTGGTCTCAATACCATCCTGTAGACCTTCCCTTTCACTCTTGCTGATAACAGTATGTCACAAATCACTCCTGACAATCTTCTCCACACATTCCACCCTGCCTGCACTCTCTTTTTCACTTCTCTTCCACAATCCCCATTATTCTTTACTCTTGATCCCAAGTATTTAAACTCATCCACCTTCGCCAACTCTGCTCCCTGCATCCTCACCATTCCACTGACCTTTCTTTCATTCACACACATGTATTCTGTCTTGTTTCTACTGACCTTCATTCCTCTCATCTCTAGAGCATCTCTCCACCTCTCCAGGGTCTCCTTAACCTGCTCCTTCTCTCGCTGCATATCACAATGTCATCAGCAAACATCCAAGGAGTCCAAGGAGACTCCTGTTTGATCTCATCTGTCAACCGGTCCATCACCATTGCAAATAAGAAAGGGCTCAGAGACAATCCCTGATATAATCCCAACTCCATATTGAATGCATCCGTCACTCCTACCGCAGACCTCACCACTGTCACACTTCCCTTGTACATATCCTGTACAACTCTTACATACTTCTCTGCCACTCCCGACTTCTTCATACAATACCACAGCTCCTCTAGAGGCACCCTATCAGATTCTTTCTCCAGGTCCACAAAGATACAATGCAACTCCTTCTGGCCTTCCCTAAACTTCTCCATCAATACCCTCAGAGCAAACATTGCATCTGTTGTGCTCTTTCTTGGCATGAAACCATACTGCTTCTCACTAATCATCACCTTCCTTCTTAACCTAGCTTCCACTACCCTTTCCCATAACTTTATGCTGTGGCTCATCAGTTGTATCCCCCTGTAGTTACTACAGCTCTGCACATCCCCCTTAATCTTAAAAATCGGTACCAGTACACTTCTTCTCCACTCCTCAGGCATCCTCTCACTTTCCAAGATTCCATTAAACAATCTGGTTAAAAACTCAACTACCATCTCTCCTAAACACCTCCATGCTTCCACAGGTATGTTATCTGGATCAACAGCCTTCCCATTTTTCATCCTCTTCATAGCTGTTCTTACTTCCTCCTTGCTAATCTGTTGCACTTTCTGATTCACCAGCTCCACATCATCCAACCTTCTCTCTCTCTCATTCTCTTCATTCATCAGCCTCTCAAAGTTCTCTTTCCATCTTCTCAACAAACTCTCCTCGTTTGTGAGTACGTTTCCATCTTTATCCTTTATTACCCTAACCTGCTGCACATCTTTCCCAGCACACTCCCTCTATCTAGCCAATCGGTACAGGTCCTTTCCTCCCTCCTTGGTGTCAATCTCTCATACAACTCATCATTCACCTTTTCTTTAGCCTTCGCCACCTCTTTCTTCACCTTCTGCTTATCTCCTTGTACTCTTGTGTACTTTCTCTCTGACTATCCCACTTCTTCTTTGTCATCCTCTTCCTCTGTATACTCCCTTGTACTTCCCCATTCCACCACCAGGTTTCCTTTTCCTCCTTCCTCTGACCAGACATCATGCCAAGCACCTTCTTACTGCCACCCTTACTACTTCTGCTGTAGTTGCCCAGCTGTCTGGTAACTCTTGATTGCCACCCAGTGCCTTTCTTACCTCCTCCCTGAACTCAACCTTGCAGTCTTCCTTGTTCAACTTCCACCATTTTATCCTTGGTCTTCCCTCACTTTCCTCCTCTTCTTGATCTCCAACATCATCCTACACCCCATCATCCTATGCTGCCTAACTACACTTTCCCCTGTCACCACTTTGCAGTTTTTAATCTCCTTCATATTGACTCTTCTGCATAGGATATAATCTACCTGTGTGCATCTTCCTCCACTCTTGTACATCAGCCTATGTTCGTTCCTCTTCATAAAATACGTATTTACCACAGCCATGCCCATCCATTTTGTAAAATCCATTATCATCTAACCTTCTTCATTCCTCTCCTTGACACCATACCTCCCCATCACCTCCTTGTCTCCTTTGTTCCCTTCACCAACATGTCCATTGAAATTCGCTCCAATCACCACTTTCTGTCCCTTTGGTACACTGTCCATCACTTCATCCAACTCACTCCAGAAGTCTTCTATCTCATCCATTGCACACCCAACTTGCGGGTCATATGCACTAACAACATTCATCATTACACCTCCAATTTCCAGCTCTTTTCACTTCCACAACACTCTTGACATACTGTTCCTTCAGAATAACCCCTACTCCATTTCTCCTCCCATTTACACCATGACAGAACAATTTGAATCCACCTCCGATCCACCTGGCCTTACTACCCTTCCATTTAGTCTCTTGCATGCACAATATATCAACCTTCCTTCTCTCCATCATATCGGCTAACTCTCTCCCCTTACCAGTCACACTGCCAACACTCAAAGCACCCTGTTGGCTAACAGTACTGGTGGTGGTCGTTGTTAACCAGGACTCGACCGATCTGGTATGAAAATCTGTATTGTTGTCTGCATATTGATCTGGCAAAATTTTACACTGGACGCCCTTCCTGACATAACCCTCCCCATTTATCTGGGCTTGGGACTGGCACGAAGAAACACACTGGTTTGTGCATTCCCTGTGGCTGAAGTACACAAATTCTTTACTTAAGTGGAAAAAAAAACCTATACGATAATATGACATTTCAGTACAGACATGTCCTCAAGCCGACAAATAGTTTAAGAAACACTCCTCTACACTGGTACTTCAGTTTCTTTCCCATAAGGAAATCACAGATAAAATGTAGAAATGTGCAAGTTCACCTGTCAAGTGATTGTCCACTCCATTCGTTTGGAAAATTCCTTTAGTTTGGACATTTATTGGTATTTCTTGACTGATTGTAGAAAGTAAATAAAAAAAAATCAACTGAATTTTTTTAGAGTAAGTGAACAGCATAATGAAGCTTTTTAAAAATGTAGTGAGCAGAAAATATAAATATTTCTTTTGAAATGTAGTGAGTAAAAGGAAGTCAAATAAAGTGCACATAATTGCCAAACATGAGGAACAAAATTGTTTTAAAATCATTACTTCCCACCTCTGCCCATAAACCTGACTTGTATTTAGCACGTTTGAAAATTTTATGCTTTGGGCTGTCAACTTATGCAAGTTTAAGTTTGCTACAGAGATTTGGGGCACACTGTATGTATGATTTGTCTCTTGGTGACATGAAGTAATATTTCATATCTGGATCCAGACACTTAGCATTATTACCACCTTTATCCTTCCCCAATGTCTGTGGTAATGATCCAGAATTCATTGAATGCTTATTATTTTGCATATTGACTTTTCCTGACGGGCGGCACAGTGGCGCAGTGGTAGCGCTGCTGCCTCGCAGTTAGGAGACCACCCTGCGTGGAGTTTGCATGTTCTCCCCGTGTCTGCGTGGGTTTCCTCCGGGCGCTCCGGTTTCCTCCCACAGTCCAAAGACATGCAGGTTAGGTGGATTGGCGATTCTAAATTGGCCCTAGTGTGTGCTTGGTGTGTGGGTGTGTTTGTGTGTGTCCTGTGGTGGGTTGGCACCCTGCCCAGGATTGGTTCCCTGCCTTGTGCCCTGTGTTGGCTGGGATTGGCTCCAGCAGACCCCCGTGACCCTGTGTTCGGATTCAGCGGGTTGGAAAATGGATGGATGGATGGATGGACTTTTCCTGACAATCAGAAAATTGCTTAGGCTAATATATACAGCAGCTGCATTTCTAAGGCCATTGGTTTTATCATGGTTTAAATGTCACTTACTCTTTGAAAAACCAAAGATATATTGTTGCATTGTTAATATTGGAGCAGGCGTTGACTTTAGTTGTTCATCTATTACATTATTATTGTCACTTTCACAATATAATTCTACCTATCCATCCATTGTTTTGGACTCTATCCCAGGAGCACCGAGTGCAAGGGAGGAACCCGCCCTAGATGAGGTGGCAGTATCACAATTTACTGCCATAAACGTTTCTCCTTGTCTCTTTGCATTTATTCATCACCATACGTTCTGGTGGGTATGCCATCTCTGATAAGATCATTAACTGAACATCAGTGTCACATGTTTCAGATTTCTGTGTATTTCTATTATTTAAACATCTGGGATCTGTTTAAATCTCACAAAAAATTATGACAATAATCAGATGTGTCTAATATCTGACAGCCTAAATACTTCAGAGTTGTTCTAAAAATTCACAGCCTGCTGCCAGGGCTTAACTAATGATGTGAGTTGGACACTTGAGATTTGATGGTTTTACAGAAAAGAACATCTGAGTAAATCACTTTGGCAATGTGCTTAAAAGCCCTTTTCACCTTTACTGCTAGAGGAGACATGAAAACGAAGAAGCAGCTTGGGTGCAGCCAGTGAATGACACTAAGAAAGTCACACAAAGGAAGACAGAAAGTTAGCTGTTTCAGCTGTTCCTTGAATGTAGGAACTGGTTAGTGGTGAGTTAGTGGAAACAGTTCTGTTTTCATACTCAACATGATACATTTAGAAATCACAAGTTTAGAAAACAGTGAAAGTCAATGCAATGTAGAGTTTTATACTCTCCCCATGGCTAAATAGGCTTTTTGTCTAACTAACAATTCTATGGATGTACCTGATAGCAGAAGTGTGACCAGAACATCATGTGTGGGTGGGCAGTTGGCTTGTCTGGGGGGGCAAAAAATATCTATCTATCCATCCATCCATCCATCCATCCCCATTTTTGTAGGGGGGTCAAATAATAATAACAACATAGTTTTATATAACATATAAAAGCAAAAATTGTGGCATAAAACATAACCTATTGTTCAATAAAATTAACAGAGGCAATAGAACTTGTATTATTATTTTTTGTGAACAAATATAGAACTACATCTACAAGGTAAATATCAATAAAGTCAAATGTATACAACATATGAGAGCAAGAACAGAAACGTGGCTTATTGTAGTCATGGGAGGCTATAGGACATCAGTCTCCAGCGTTTAACCTGGATATTATCTACAGGACCAGTCTGCGGTTACTCTTGGCAAATTCTGAAATAAATTCATTCATGTCTAGATTTTCTGTGATGTTTTTCTCATGTGCCAGAATGACTAAATTTCTCTTCCTTGAATGCAGCATTGTTTGGCGGAGTGGAGTGAGAATGCGGTTCAAAGTAGAGAAAGAGCTTTCGCATGCAGCTGAAGACACACCAATGATGAGTGCTGTGATGCAGACATGGCTCTGACGTGCGGGATACTAGACGCGTGTTTGTGGAAGCCGCCACCGTCTTTTTCTAGAGCTTTTTTCCAATTAGTGCAGTGTGTTTGGTGAATATGTCCTCGTGGTCCGAATTGGAAACACAAAATATGTGGTAGGCAAAGCAAAAGCTGCCATCACAGACAACAGAATATTCAAGCCATGGTCGAGACTGATACCAGCTTGCACTAAAACATCTGAGTGTCTTTCCGAATGCGCGCTTGGGATAATTAATTAAAATGGGCTGGGATGGGCTATCCATATTTAAGTCAGGCAGACCGGACTGTATATTTTGTTGAAGGCAGAGGTTTGGAGTACCCGACACGGGCGCAGAGCTGGAGGATTGTGTGGGCTTATCTACATCTTTTGGAGTTTCAGTTCCCAACGTGGGTGCACTGTGCTCCGTGTTGGTAGCAGCGGTGCCTGGCTGGAGCAGCAGCTTGCGGAGGGACAGAAGTTGAAGATGTCTGCTTTTTAATAAGCCACCTATGCATAGCCTTTGGTGTTACCAGCCAGAAAATAAAAGAAGAATGGAACGTATACGCGATTTTAATTAAAGACAAGTTCAAAACGTGCTTCAAAATGTGCGACGAAATGAACTGTGAGCAGCATGGTGCCTGTCTAGTGAAGGAGACACTGACGGGTATGCCCCAAATTCAAACGGAAAGCAACTCAGTTTTGAAAATCAAATGTTATTCTTCTCCAGAGTTTTCATTGGACAGACAGAGCATTTTGCAGGGGGGGGCACAGCTTGTCTCGTGGGGGGCAGTGCCCACCCCAGTCCCCCCTTGGTCACGCCTCTGCCTGATAGGATGGTTGGCTTCATGTAAATGAGTGAATGTTCCTTGTGATGCCCTGGCAATACCATCTGGAACTGACAAACATAACAAAACACTATTAAAAAGATGTCATATTACAAAACTAATATGAGAATAAAAATGTCATTACTACTACTCAAAAATATAATAAGCTGAAGAATCAAAAATATGCTAACTACTAAAATTAAAAAAACTAAGAACATGAGTAAAAACTATGTTGTGGCAGCACCCATCAGTAACACTTCCAACAGATCACTATTGACTGGCGCAATGCGCAAAAAGCGTCAATTATCAGACTTTTAATAAAAAAAATAAGGCCTAGACCCAAAATGTATAATAACTATACTGTAGCATGAGTTCATATTCACAGTGCATTTTCTTTCAAGACTACTTACAATCTACTTAAAATGTTCCATGCTGACCTTTGCACCAGTCGCAGGACAGTAAAGGCCATGACCTGTGTTTTAAATGACATTTTAACCCTTTGCGGTCGTTAGGCCAGAAAACTGGCCTTAGTAAAAAGTGCGCTATAGGTCGTCAGGCCACCGCTGGTGGCCCTGCAAGTTTCTGACCGATTTGCACAGTCGCCTGGTCGAGAAAGTGGCCTGTGTTATTCCTACGTGCTTGAAAAAAATAACTGCTGTAATTATTGGCGTTTTTTCAATAATTAATTACGAGTAATGTAGCGTGACGTTGAAAATTAAATACAACTGCAAAGGGTTAATATCTTCTGATGAAGGAGATGCCACACTAATTATGTTTTAAATGAAGCATTCAATTCATTGCCAACTTTATTTTCTTGGTGGCACAGTGGTAGCGCTGCTGCCTCACAGTAAGGAGACCTGGGTTCACTTCTCGGGTCCTCCCTGCATGGAGTTTGCATGTTCTCTCCGTGTTTGTGTGGGTTTCCTCCCACAGTCCAAAGACATGCAGGTTAGGTCACTTCAGAAAGTTACATTGAAATGCTAGAGAACTTTTTGCGACCCAAACTGGAAGAAATGGATGTGGTGGATGCCTGGTTTGAACAAGATGGTTCAACAGCTCATACAGTGCGGAGATCCATGCAAGTTTTATGGGAGATTTTTCCGGGGAAGCTGATCTCCTTGCGCTGTGATGTCGGGTGGTCTTCACGTTTGCCTGATCTCGCTCAAATCGAAGGTATACACACACTGACCTCAAAATCTGGAAGCCCTCAAGAACGCTATTCCCCTTGAAATGGCTGAACAAGTTCAGAAATTGTCCCAAAGAGTGTATCGCTAATGATGGCCACCACCATGAAGACATCATTATTAAAACACAGTGAAAAAAATCTAGGTTGTATACCCTTTCTTGTGTCGTAATGAGATTTATTTTATTTTGTAGTGTTTTTGTAGAATAAACATTTGAAATGTATTATAAATTTCCCTGTATTATACATTTAGCATACACTGAATTAAAATGTTTAAAGTTAAGCTGTACTTTGATGGTTTTACTTTAAAGGAATTTAGGCACATCAGAATTGAAGAATTATGAATTGCCAAAACTGAAGTGAAATAAAACTGTATGGTAAATGCCAAACACAAATACTAACATTAAACATAACTACTAATGTATTCTTTCATTCATTTTCACTTCACCTTTTCTGATGAGGTTTTTAGTTGCAATATTCAGAGCTGGACATGACCATCTTTCCCTTAGTAACATTTTCTAGCCCCTGCTTATTAATGCTCAGAATGCCCCTTGGAAGATGCTTATTAATTCAACTGACAAATAAAAAATATTTTAATATTGCATAAAAGATCTTGAGTGGGATTACATAAAAGATGACAAAGAGCTTTTATAATTAGTATCTCATGATTTCCAGAGTTCTGACTTCTTTAATGAGCACATGTCTGAACAATTCTTACAGTATTCCCTTTGTTCCAATCCATCCATCCATCCATTTTCCAACCCGCTGAATCCAAACACAGGGTCACGGGGGTCTGCTGGAGCCAATCCCAGCCAACACAGGGCACAAGGCAGGAACCAATCCCGGGCAGGGTGCCAACCCACCGCAGGACACACACAAACACACCCACACACCAAGCACACACTAGGGCCAATTTAGAATCGCCAATCCACCTAACCTGCATGTCTTTGGACTGTGGGAGGAAACCGGAGCGCCCAGAGGAAACCCACGCAGACACGGGGAGAACATGCAAACTCCATGCAGGGAGGACCTGGGAAGCGAACCCAGTAGATAAAGACATCGATTTTTTATTTTATATATGGGACTTTTGATGAAGACAATAGTGCGTAGTGACTCCATGACTCACCGCTGTTTTCCATAACGAGACCTTTGATGATTATGAAATATACTGTCCAAATTGGACACTGGGCTCTTCCACTGAAATTTTATTTTGATCACTATCTAATAATGAGCAAAATGTGTCAACTAAGGATGTGTGATGTAATATTAGGGTGAATTATTTTTTTTTAAATGCATGTGGGGTGCTGCCTTTCTACACTACTTCTCTGTTTGAGCTTTGAGTGCCTGCAGAGCTTGTGATGCATGAGATCAGCATTATATCTTGGGATGGGCTGACATCCCCATCCAACATGGCTGCTGTAACTCTGTGATATCATGCTGATAACATCCTCACAAAAAATCATGGGGAGTTGGGAAAAAAAGAGAAACTTACTGCCTGCTATCCACTCCCTCACCTTGGACAATCAGATCACCACTCAGTACTACTGTAGAGACTAAAACATGAGGCATTGGTTTGTAGCTGGGCTAAAGAGAAGAAAGGAAAAAAGAACAAAATGAGAAGCAAATCAATGTAATTACACTCCATACATGCCCTTTAAATTCTCAATCATTTCTGCATGTTTTCTGCTGCTATGATTTAACTGACACTACCTTCTATGTATTTCTCTCAATATACATATTATACATACTGTACACAGTACATATGACTTGGAGTGCTACAGCACAGCATTTAGCATCCCTTAACATCTTTGCCAAAATATTCACTATGAGTATCATTTTCATTGTCTATACCAATGGCTGGCAATCAGCATAAGCATGAAACAGAAATATTCATAAATAATGTATATTGTTTAACTGTTTTAAAATAGTAAAATAATCAGATTTCAAAATTCAAATAAAAAAACATAGCATCAGCATACTTTATCAAAACATGTTCCACATATTTAAGTGAAGGCCAAACAGAACATACAGGCCCGGTCTTAGGTATTATGGGGCCCTAGGCGAAAGGGGGGTCCAGGGGCCCCCTGGAAGCTCTGTGAAATGCGTGAAAATTAGACCAAGGAGTCGATCCGGGGCCCCCCGGACGCTGGGGCCCTAGGCGGTCGCCTACTTCGCCTATGCCTAAGGCCGGGCCTGATTGGGACAAATAATGCTGTAGTATATTTAAGTATATATGACAATTGCTCACTCGGACAATTTGTTTTGGGGGCCCCCAAGAAGGTGGGGCCCTAAGCTATAGCTTGTGTAGCTTATACGTAAATCCTGCACTGAGAACATACGCAACTCTTTACTGAATTACATGGTGCATATGTAATTCAAAACAATTAGCTGCAATGAATTACCAAAAAATGTGATTTGAAGGAAAAAAAAATTATGTTCTAATGTAATAACATTACAAGTTGCAGCAGTGAAAAACAGCATGAACATTTTTACTATGAACATTCTTCAAAGTTGCTTACTCCAATAACAAAAATATGTGCAAAAATGTCTGCCTCAAACTACTGTAAACATACCAGATTTCATGTTCCCCAACCTGCCTAATTTCTGCCTGGAACTGCTGAAAAGAGTAGTTTTGTGAGGTCGATAGATAGATAGATAGATAGATAGATAGATAGATAGATAGATAGATAGATAGATAGATAGATAGATAGATAGATACCTGTAATTTGAAGAGCTGTGCACTTATACAACACAATATTTTTTCATTATAAGTATATGTAAAAAAATTGGTTTTCTGCTTTGTATTGCTATATAATAAGTCAAAAGTCCTTTGGCAGACTTAAACAAATACAAACCCTGTACATTAGAATAACAAGTGAAGTGAAGTGAAAGTTAATAGACTGGGGATTTGAGATATGTGACTACAGAATGCTCTGCCCATGACTCTGATATGAAGACTGCTGATTAAATCAGTGAAAAATGAAAGCAGACCTTCAACTCTCACAATGGGATTGTTCTGTCAAACAGGCGTGCTTAGCTGCATTTCAGAGATACACATCCAATCATATTTTGTAGAAAATATCCTGTCTATTGAAATGATAGTCATTTAGTTATCGAATAGGAAACTAAATCCTCCCACTCCTGGTCAGAATGGGGAGATGAAGTGGACATTATCACTGGCGTGAAGACAACGAGTATTCATAGAAAATCATGGAATACAGTGTTTTAATTAAGCAAATTCCTACTTCATGAATAGTAGTAAAAATGCATTTTCTATTTTTATTTTTTTAATAAGCTTTAATTCAAAGCATACCTTTGGCCTCAAAACACTGGAGCTAACTTAAGGTGGGGGCGAATGTAAATAGTTATATGTTACAAAAAGCTGCATGTACCCTTCTACTACATGATATAAAATTATTTGTTCTGTAGATTTTTCATTGCTAGGAATATTATTTTAATTTTATGTTTGGCTGATATACTGCTAGTGGTGAAAAATGGTCCAGAATGTCAATCAAGAGTTGTAGTCAAAATTACGTTAGATATTGATTCACTAAAAGATCTGCAATAGCTAAAAAACCTTTTATTTTCAATCCAAAAATGTGGACTCTACTGATAGTGCACCACCATCTTAATGTAGGAAATGACCCCTGAGATCACATCCATGATGACGTTGACTTGCACAGCAACAATGACCCAACAGCCATGAAAAAATACTCAAAGTGGTTACATCCATAAAATATTAATAAAAATGATGATAAAAGTAATACATTTAAAATGAAAAATCATACAATATAAAAATCTGTACATAAAACCTCAGAATTGTTAACGGACAATGTGCCCAATGATTATTGTGAGAAAATGAAAAGACCAGGGGCCACATGTATAAACGGTACGTACGAACAAAAAATTTTGCATACGCCTGTTTCCACACTCACCTCGAGATGTATAAAAACTAAATTTTGCATAAAACCACGCACATTTTCACAGCAGCCTCCTACCGTGCACACGCACTTTTCAGCTCGATTTTGTAAACTGGTGGCACCCAGCATCAAAGCAATGTACTTTTTACACTATATGTACATGTACATTGTACTTATGCTTTCATATTGTATATTTTTCATTGCTTTTTTTATCATATTATTTTTATTATGGGAAAATAAGCTAAGTTTCCTCCCACAGTCCAAAGACATGCAGGTTAGGTGGATTGGCGATTCTAAATTGGCCCTAGTGTGTGCTTGGTGTGTTTGTGTGTGTCCTGCGGTGGGTTGGCACCCTGCCCAGGATTGGTTCCTGCCTTGTGCCCTGTGTTGGCTGGGATTGGCTCCAGCAGACCCCCTTGACCCTGTGTTCGGATTCAGCGGGTTGGAAAATGGATGGATGGATGGAAAATAAGTTAATGGAGTTGCATATTGTATCTCATTGTATCATTCAATGACAATAAAGGACTTTAATTCAATTCATTAGAAGAGAACACGTCTTTACAGATGATGATGACTGGCTTCTATGTTGACTTAGATTTCCAAGAGCCATTCTCTTGGAGCTGTGTGCTGTTAGAATACTAGGATGTATACTTGATACCACTTTTATGATGAAATGCATTAGAGTATATATATTACATTTTACAAATAAATTATTAACTTAATTTACATAATATATACTCTTAATAATTAAACATGTGGGGGCACGGTGGCACATCAGTAGCAATAAGATGACGTCCTGTCCAGGGATTGTTCCTGCCTTGCACTCTATGCTTGCTTGGACTAGTGCGAAATGCTTTCAAGCATTTCATCATGAAAATGAAATCTGTAATTAGATTAAGCAGCCAATATATGATTATAACACAACCAATAAGCACCCCAAGATAGTGTCAATTAAAAGTGTCTACTTTCGAAATCTCAAATGATGCTCTAGTGACTGTAAAGTAAGTAACTGAGTGAGGCAAGATCTCAACTAGTGAGTCAGTAGACAAATAGGAATAAGAAAAATGTGTGACAAGGACAAGCCCACAGATGAATAGTTGAAAAAATTGGACAAAATATATGCTTACTTACATTTCATGCTTACCTTTTACCTTGTCAGATGGCCACATATCTCACCCATTCTGGCATTCCCACGCCACCCCCTTTAGGTCGTATCTGTCTTGCCTTTACTTCTTCTCTGGAACATCCACCTCTGGATTCTGAATGACTGAATGCTTGATATTCAAAGAAGATTCAATATCTGAAACATTGATCTTCTCACTTTATTATTATCTTACACAGTGGAACTGAATTAGCCTCTTACTTTTACAGATGTCCACTTCATTTAATAAGTATAACAATAACATTATAAAGATCTGTTTATTTCATGTTTAAAGTTTGTGACCCACCTCAGCAGAGGGCTGACACCTTCACTGCATCTCATCTGTTTATTTTCTCCACGGCCATTTTAAATACAATGTCTTTCTTCAGAAATTTTAAATATTTAAGAAAAAAGCTTTTAAAGTAAATTAAAGAACCGCTTTGAAGAAGTGCAAGAAATTGGTTAATCATTTTAACTCCAAAAATGTATTCGAGATCCACCAATCTGGCTTTAAGTGTTTTCATGGTGTTGTGACTGCCCCCCTGAAAGTATTTAATGACATCTCTCTTATTACTGACTGAGGGGGGGCAGCAGTCCTTGTCCTCCTTGAGCTTTCCACAGTTTTTGACACCATTGACCATAAGATCTTGCTGCTGTGGCTTGAGCATCCAAACACTGCTCTGAAATGGTTCAGATCATTTCTTACTGATAGACACTTTTCAGCGACTTTCCTCTTTCTCATCTAGTGCTCCTGTTAAATGTGGTGTTCCTCAGGGATCCATTCTGGGTCCTATTTTATTTTCTCTTTATCTTCATCCTATAGGTGCTATTTTTAGGAAGTTTAATGTTTATTGTTCATTGTTATGCTGAAAACACACCATCTATATTCATGTGTGTATGTTTAATAGAACTAAGATCCTGGATGGCTGACACTTTTCTCGATCTTAATTAAATAAAACAGAAGTGCTGATAATACTCTCTGGCAGTTGATAGCTTAGAGTCCACAGTGACTCCTAAATCCTTCTCATAAGGTGTACTTTGATTTTCAGGCCTCCCATTCTGTATTCAAACCTAACATTTTCTTTCCTACGTGTAATACTTTGCAATTACTACATTGTAAATTTTCTCTACTGCAAATCTGCCCAAGCCTGTATGCTGTCCAGATCCCTCTGTAATGATTCAATGGACTCCAGATTATCTTCCAATCCATCTATCTTGCCATCATCTGCAAACTTAACCAGCTTGTTACTTATACTCCTATCTAAATCATTTATATATATTAAAAATAGCAGCGGCCATCGCACTGACTCCTGTGGAACACCACTCTTAATGTCAGCCAATTCTAATGAGGTTCCTCGCACCATCACCCTCTGCTTCCTGTGTCTGAGCCAATCCTGCACCCATCTACAACATCACTTCTTTTAGTGTGATGCCCAGACTCTCAAGTGGCACCTTATCAAATGCATTCTGCAAGTCCAGATACATGATATCATATTATTATTATTACCAAATTGACCTCCCTCTTCTGAACCCATGCTGACATGTACAGTATATAACACATGCACATAGTATACACATATAGCTTGTGTGTATTTATAGCAACTCTGACCCATGTGTACGCAACATTTTGAAAGAAAAAGGTTTTTGTTGTGTTGGTCTTCTACTCTGAGATCACAAAAAGGGATAGGATGTGAATGACAGTGACAGTCTCTGACTCGTAGTGGAATAGCTAGTAGTGAATAAGCCACCCTGAAGAATTCCCCCATTCACGTGTGTGTGACACCCTAAACAAATGCTAGAGCAGAGACATGGAGCCGGGCTGGAGAATCCCTAATAGTCTAGCATAGTTAGACCAAAGCCAAAGGCATTTGGGTTGTTTACAGTTCAGTTTAATGATTTTTTTGTGATTTTTAATCCATTATTCACCATATACAATTTCTTGTATTAGGAATTTGTCTTTGTTTGCATACCCCTGTGGAAGTAACCCCCGAGGAAGACAGGAATAGTTCAATCAACCAGTCTTTACTCAGGCACAGTGAGTACATAGGATTCATGCGTTGCAAGGCAGAAGAGCAAAGTTCCGCTTTTTTTTTATATTTTCTCCCTCCCCCTTCCTTATAGAAAAAAGCATAATATCGTTTACCCAAGTATTTCATTTTGTATTGCGCAAATCGGCCATTTCTGTTTTGTGTACGTGTCAGAGGGGCCCCAAAGAAGGAAAGATCATCTTTGCTGTGTCTAACAGACAGATTCCTTAAAGAGGAACGTGTCCTTGGTCAGCTTACTGCGCCCTGTCTTATGACAGACGCCTGCCGTTATAGCAAAACAGCTTTGCCGGCTTTTAACCCTTAGTGGCTTGCAAAGCAGTTAAATTCACACCCCAATGTACTCTCCAGAGACAAACAGAGAGTTTTGGGGTCAGCTGCTTGTAAGTGCCCCCAGAGCAATTGGAGGTTACTGGACTTGCTCAAGGTTCCTTCTGTCACTGCCAGGATTCAAACCAGCAACCTTCAAGTTTCCTGCCCAGATCCTTTAGCCAGAGTGCCACCACATTTTTCATTCATAGGGCCAGCAGCAGAGCGGAGCAGCATCAGGACAAACACTTGCTGTTGATGTTGGCAGTTAATGTCTAATTTAAAAAAAAAAGGAAAAAACTGGTGCAGAGCAGCGTCTGTTATAAGACAGTGCCGGTTCACCTCACAACATCAACATTATCAAACATTACTTGTGTTTCATACTGGCAAAACACACGGATCCCTCGCTCCTACAAATGTATCCTTCACAAAGACTTACTGAATATGAGCCATTTTATAAAATCCCAAATGATCAGTTCAGAACTGGGGTTAAAACAGACAGTTTATGACGTTGTAACACAAACTGATTGATGTCCCCTGTACTTTCTACAAGCTCCATTTCAACTCTAAATAAGGCCCAAAGTATTTTAAAGCAAATTTGTAATGACCAAAAGAAAATATAAATGTGTATTTTTACATGATCTAATTACATTGACATAATGGCATATTTAAATGTCAGTTGAATGTTTCATTTAAAACTGAAACATAAAATGGAAAATTACATTACTGTTTTATGTGGTTTCACATTGCAGCTGGATCTTTTCTCTGGGATTAGATATAGCCAGAAAGGATTTGTGGCCCATAGAGGTGTTTATACTTTTCAAGGGAGAAGGTAACAGAACTTGTTGAGGATGAGGGTCACGTTTTGAAGTTCTAGGAGCTCTTCATAGAGATTGTGATGCGACAGTGAGCTGCAAACATTACTGCTGAAATTATTGCCTGCAAAGAAAGCTTTTCAGGGACCAACAACACTTTAAAATGGACACCGAGATACACCTTTCAGTGTTGCCATAGGCTTGAAGTCCTACAAAAGAGTTTTAGTGTGTATCTAAAAAAAAAAAGAATCTTACATCTAAAAAAATAGAAATAAAAGTTATAGATGTAACATCTTAACTGTTGAGAAGCTAACTTACAGAAACTTAATGTCCACAGCAGACTCACTCTGCAGACACTTTCTCTCTTAACTGATGCCGTTATGTCACCACCAAGACAGTTGTATCTGGTCCCTCAAGAAACTTTCATATCAAACAAAATCCTTACTGCTAGTCCAAAAATCTTGTTCATTGCATTTTTTATATAAAAAAACATCTGCATACAGTGCCTTCAAAAAAGAATTCAGACTCCTTCACTTTCTTCACGTTTTGCTATTTTGCAACCTTGTGCTAAACTTGTTTAAATTAATTTTTTCTTCTACATCAAGCAGCACTCTATACCCCAGAATGACAAAGTGAAAGTATTAATTTTAGAAATTTTTGCAAATGTATTAAAAATAAAAAGTGAATTATCACATTGACAGAAGAGTTCAAATCCTCTACTCAGCACTTTTGGCAGTGATTACAGCCAGGAGTCTTCTTGTTTTTGACACACACACTTGGATTTGGGGATTTCCTACCATTCTTCTCTGCAAATCCTCTCAAGCTCTGTCAGGTTGGATGGGGACCATCAGTGGTCAGCTGTTTTTTTTTTTTAAATATTTTATTTTATTAATTTTCATTGTAATCATTCCATACAAACAGATCAATTTATAACCCAACAAATTTGAAGACAAATCAAACCCCACCCCTGAGAAGGACAGCTTAGCTAAAGGAAAATTGCTTAAGGCTTTTTAATAAGGCAACATTAAACAAAAGAAAGGGAGAAGTAAATATCTATGTAAATAAGAGATGGAGAAGGGAGTTAAATGCGGTAATAGTTATTTCTCTTATTCTAAAATAACATTGATTAAATCCTGCCAGGTTTTGAAAAAAATTTGTACAGATCCTCTAACTGAGAATTTGATTTTTTCCAATTTCAAATAATATAAAACATCGGTTTCCCACTGACTTATAAGAGGAGAATTAGGATTCTTCCAATTTAACAAAATAAGTCTGCGTGCTAAAAGTGTAGTGAATGCAATCACCGTTTGTTTGTCCTTCTCCAATTCAAGTCCGTCTGGAAGAACACCGAACACAGCTGTTAATGGGTTAGGAGGGATTGTGATACCAAGGTTGTCTGAGAGGCACTTAAAAATTTTTGTCCAAAATGATGTTAGTTTGGTGCAGGCCCAGAACATGTGACCCAGTGAGGCAGGAGCTTGGTTGCAGCATTCGCAGGTTGGATCCTGGCCTGGAAACATTTTGGACAGTTTTAAGCGAGACAGATGAGCTCGGTATATAATTTTTAGTTGAATAATTCTATGCTTTGCGCATATAGAACTCGAGTGAATTCTCTGCTTTGCTACCTTCCACTCCTTTTCTGATATATTGATTAAGAGATCTTCTTCCCAATGTCCTCTTGGATCTTTGAAAGGTAGGGACTCTAATAAGATTTTATATATTGCGGAAATAGTGTTTATTTCCTCGAAATTGAGCAGTATTTTTTCCAGCATTGTGGAGGGTGCAAGGTGGGGGAAATCGGGCAATTTCTGTTTAACAAAATTTCTAATTTGAAGATAGTAAAAGAAATGTGTAGCTGGGAGGTTGAATTTTGAACGTAATTGTTCAAAACATGTAAATATGTTGTCTATATAAAGATCTCTGAGCATTTTAATCCCAAAACTTTTCCAGGTATTAAAAACTGGATATACTTGCGAAGGTTGAAAGAGGTGGTTCTCTTGCAGAGGTGCCACTGATAAAAGATGTTCCATCTTAAAATGCTTTCTAATTTGGTTCCATATTCTGAGTGAGTAAAGCACAATTGGGTTATTAGTATATTTGCGATAACTTTCATTTATTGGAGAGCAGAGCAGGGAATATAAAGAAGTACTACAGGATTTTACTTCTATTGCGGACCAAGCCTGTGTATGTTCATTTATTTGTGTCCAGGTTTTTATGGCTTGTATGTTTGCTGCCCAGTAATAAAACTGAAAATTAGGTAAAACCATGCCACCTTCTGCCTGAGGTCTTTGTAGGGTCGCTCTTCGGATACGTGGGTGTTTTGAGTTCCAAATGAATGAGGTTATTGTTGAATCTAACTGTTTAAAAACGATTTATTAATATATATTGGAATATTTTGAAATAAAAAGAGAAGTTTAGGAAGGATATTCATCTTAACAATGTTAATTCTTCCGGCTAGAGTGAGATGAAGGGTTGACCATCTATTGCTTAATTTTTTCCATACAGACGCCAAAATTTTGTTGATAAAGAGCTTTATGTTTACTTGTGATATTTACCCCTAGGTATTTAAACTGATCTGCTATGGTGAAAGGTAGGGTGTCTAATCTAATATTATATGCTTGTGAATTCACTGGAAAGAGTATACTTTTATTCAGATTAATTCTAAGACCAGATATCTTTTGAAATTCTGTTAGTGTTGTTAGAACTGCAGGGACAGTGTTTTCTGGGTCTGATATATATAAGACCATATCATCTGCATATAGAGAAATTTTCTGTTCCAGTCCTTCTCTGAAAATCCCCTTTATCTGATAAAAATTTCGGCAGTGAGCCGCCAGTGGTTCAATAGCGATTGCAAACAACAGTGGCGACAAGGGACATCCTTGTCTGGTACCACGTTCTAGTTTAAAGTAGTCTGAGCAAATGTTATTAATACAAACTGAAGCTTCCGGATTGGTATACAGTAGTTTGATCCATGCACAAATATTCGGGCCAAACCCAAATTTCTCCAATGCAGTGAAAAGGTAATTCTATTCAATCATATCAAATGCTTTTTCTGCGTCTAATGATAGTAATATCTCTGGGGTGTTTGATTTTGCTGGTGAATATATAACATTAAACAAGCGTCGGAGATTTGAAGATAGGTGTCGGCCTTTAATAAATCCAGTTTGATCTTGTAATATTACCGAGGGCAGCACTTTCTCCATCCTTCTAACTAGGATTTTTGAGAGTATCTTAACATCATTATTCAGGAGTGAAATTGGTCTGTATGATGCACATTGTAACAAGTCCTTATTTTGTTTAGGAAAGACGGTGATTAATGCTTGTCGAAATGTTTGAGGTAGTATTTGGTTGTCTCTAGCTTCTGTAAATGTTGCCAATAAGAGGGGAGCTAGCTGAGTGGAGAATTTCTTATAAAATTCTACGGGGTAACCATCAGGGCCTGATGATTTTCCACTTTGACTTTATAGCGTCTAGTAATTCTGTTAGCGTTAAAGGTTTATCCAGTTCCTCAGCAATTAAAGCATCTATTTGTGGTATCTGTGATGTTTCCAGGAATGCATTAGATTGTGTGTTGTCTTCTTTGGACTCAGTAGAATATAAAGACTTATAGTAATCTCTAAATGTGTGCATTATTTTATTATGGTCGATGATTTCTTCTCCATTCTTGTTGGTGATTACTGGTATTGCATTGTGAACTTCTTGTTTATGAATTTGTTGAGCTAAAAGCTTATTAGCTTTTTCTCCGTGTTCATAGTAATGCTGTCTAGACTTATAAATAAGTTGTTCAGTTTCTTTAGTTGTTAAGATGTTAAGTTCTGTATGCAGGGCCTGCCTTTCCTGTGGAGAACTTCATTTGGACGCCTGGCTTGTTCTTCATCTATTCTAGTAATTTCATTTCTTAGTTCTGACACTTTCTTGGTTTCTAATTTATTTCTGTGGGAAAGATATGAAATAATCTGTCCTCTTAAGAAGGCCTTTAGAGTTTCCCAGAGTGTTCCTGCAGAAACCTCTGTGGACGTGTTTGTCTCTAGGAAGAAGCTGATTTGTTTGGATATAAATTCTGTGCAGTTCTCGTCTGCCAATAAAAGAGGGTTAAGACGCCATCTGCGAGATGAGTGTGAGGGGCTTAATGATTTTAGCTGCAAGACTAGAGGGGCATGGTCAGAGATAACAATTGTGTCATATTTGCATGATTTAATTGTAGGCAGGAAATTATTATCTATAAAAAAAGAATCAATTCTTGAGTAGCTATAATGCACTGGTGAGTAGAACTAATATGTTCTTGAGTTTGGGTTAAGAAACCTCCAGGGGTCTGATAAGTTGTGGTCAGTTACAAACTGTGTAATTGTCTTTGCAGTATTAGATGTCATCCCCCCTGTCACAGGAGTCCTATCTAAGAGTGGATTTAAAACACAATTAAAGTCCCCAGCCATTATAATTTTATGAGTGTTCACATTGGGAATGGATGCAAATAGATTTTGCATGAATTCCTTATCATCAGCATTGGGTGCATAAACATTTATCAAAATCATTTTACTGTTATATAAGTTGCCCATGACCATCACATATCTCCCTTCAGGGTCCGACACTACATCTGATGCTACAAATGGAACCGTGCTGTGTATGAGAATTCCCACCCCTCTAGTTTTCTTTATAAAGCTAGAATGGAACATTTGGCCAGTCCAGTCTTTTTGAAGTCTGAACTGATCCTTGGTTAGTAAGTGGGTCTCCTGTAAAAATACTATTTTAGCGTTTAAGCCTGTTAGGTGAGAGCATACTTTCTTTCTCTTTAATTCGTGATTCAGGCCTTTAACATTCCAGCTCACAAAGTTAACTGTCCCATCATGGAGACATTGATTCTGAGTTTTTAATGTCATTTTATAGTTTTAATTGGTAATATGGCAGTTTTAATCTTAGTTTCAAGATTCCCCATGAGTTATTGCATTTTAGCCTATTGTTGCATTGATATTTATAATTATAAGGATTACAACAATAGATGAGATATAACCTGCTCTCCTTCTCTCCCCCCTTTATCCCCCCACCCCCCCATTTTGCCTCTCCACATGAGGTTAGATCCCACTTCGCGATGTCCCAGTCCTCTGACATGGTCAGCTGTTTTTAAGGTTCCTCCAGAGAAGTTCAGTTGGGTTCATGTCTGGCGTCTGGCTGGGCCTCCCAAGAACATTCCGAAAGTTGTCCCTAGGCCACGTCTGTGTTGTCTTTTCTTTGTGTTTTGAGTCATCATCGTGCTTTAAGGTAAACCTTCAGCTCAGAGTGTTCTGGATCAGGATTTCATCAAGAATTTCTCTGTACGTTGCTCTTTTCAGCATTTCCTCAACCCTGTCTAGTCACCTATTCACTTTTGATGAAGAACAACCCTACGGCTTGATGCTGCCACCACCGTGCTTCACCATTAGACTGGTATTGCACAGGAGATGAGCAGGGCCTGGTTTCCTTTAGATGTAATGCTTTGAACTGAGGCCAAACAGTTCAATCTTGGCTTCATCAGACCAGAGTTTCTCATAATGTGTGCCTCTGTTATAAAACCCAGATCAGTCGAGTGTTGTAGTGACGGTTGTTCATCTCCACACAGGTTTTCTGGAAGTCAGCCAGAGTGACCATCAGATTCTTGGTCATCTCTTTTACCAAGGATCTTCTCCCAGATTGCTCAGCCAGCTCTAAGCAGAGCCTTGGTTGTTCCAAACTTATTTCATTTAAGAAACATGGAGGCTACTGTGCTCTTGGGAACCTTCAATGTTGCAGAAGAGTTTTTGTAGCCTTCCACAGATTTGTGCCTTAACACAATCCTGTTTCTAAGCTCTGCAAACAATTCCTTCGACCTCATTGCTCTGATACAGATTGTCAAGTGTGGAACCTTCTACAGACTGTCTTTCCCAATCATATGCAGTCATTTGAATTGACCTCATGTGGACTCCACCCAAGATGTAGAAACATCTCAACCAGGATCACCTGGGGCCTTGTGTATAAATGGTGCATACACACAAAAATGTGGCATACTCCCGTTTCCATGCTCAAATCATGATGTATAAAACCTAAACTTGGCATAAAGCCATGCACATTTTCACAGTATTTCAAGCCCTGGCATACACAAGTTCTCCACTTGGTGTTGCAAACTGGGAGCACCCAGTGTCAAAGCAGTGCTTTTGTTCAAGTGTAGTTTCCCTTTCTTTTTTAGATCCACATCCCTGATGCGGCTTTATCATATACACTGAAATTAACTGCATATTGTTTATTACTTTAAGGCATCTGATTGTAATTAACCTGTAACAATATACTGGTCCACAGAATAGCCAAACTATTCCAAATACCATAGCTGCTTTAGCGTTGTTCCTCTCACTGCACCTTCTTCTTCTTTCAGCTGTTCCTGTTAGGGGTTGCCACAGCAGATCAACTTTTTCCATATTACTCTCACTGCACCACTTGGGAGTATTTTTATCACTGTATCTGAGTGTAGAATCACAGCTCTACAGCAGCTGATCGGAAAGAGAATTATCTGTATACAGCATCAAGCACACGCTGCCTCAGTCATGCTGTCTATTCAACTGCTCTCATATGGCAAACATTTCAGAGCCTTTCCTGTAGGGACCTCACGGTTCAGAAACAGTTTCACCCCAAGAACTACAAATGCACTCAATCAGTCCATCAAGTGTTCCTTGTAGAACCGTTTCTACTTATAAGTACAATTACCTCACTGTAAACTTGCGATACAGTTATAATATTGTACAACCTGAGCCACTTTAGGGCGTATTTACATATGATGATGATATCTTTTTTGAGATGAAATGCAGCAAAATATGTTTATTATATTATACAGATAAAACTTTAACTTCATTTAAATAATCTATATTGTTAATAATTAAACATGTGAGGACACGGTGCCGCAGTGCTAGCAAGGAGTTGGCGCCCTGTTCACGGATTGTTTCTGCCTTGCGCTGTATTCTTCCTGGAGCTGGCACGACACTGGAAGGATCGATGGATAAAATAATTAAACACGTACCAAGAAGATATTTCAATGTTCTTTAAAAGTTTTGAAGAATCTGCATTTTCAGCTTACAGATGGCTTTATATCTATTACAGAGCTGATTGTGTGACAATTGGGTATTTGGAGAAAGAAAAGGAAGGACAGGAATTTTGGGTTAGTACATTTGAAAGAGACAGTACTGCTGCAATAAATTATTTCTTCAAAGGTTGCGCACGGCACAACAAGCATCTTGCGTGAGGCAGGAGCTCGTCACTATCACTGCGCTACCATGTTCACATGTTTAATAACATGCTTTAACTCCTATCATCATGAAAATGATATCAGGTATACATCTTAATATTTAAATTATGTAGTATCATGAATGTTGGAGGAAGAGAAAGCCCGTTTAAGAAGCATATAGTGATTCACACACATAGAGCACATAGAAGATCAAATACTTTAGTTACGATGGGATTTGAGAAATTAGCAAATTAAACGATTTTAAGATGAAATTTATGATGTTCTACTTTAATGACAAAATAAACTACGTGATTAAAGTGGAAATTTTGAGATTAAAGTTGACATTTCAAGCTTTATTCTCCACTGTGTCCCTATTTTTTTTTTTTTTTCTCTGTACCCTAATAAGCTTTCATAGGACACTCAGACGGTGGGCTATAAGTCGCCTTTTCATGGTGACTCTGACATCTGACAACTTCTTTTTTATTTCGGGCACCGTGTGACTTTGTGAACTTGAGCTTTCGAGTTTCTCTGACACTCTATGTCACTCGATCAACTTCCTTTTGTTGCTTATACCACTGTTTAAAACAACAAATAATTCGTTTTTCCTTGCCTCCACTTGGTATTCGCTGAAATTCTTCTATTTCCCCCCTGTGCTTTGGCCATTGTTTTTTCACAGAATGCTGAGCTTAAGGGCTATTTATATTGATTTGCATATTCAAAGAGGGGTAATTGAGGGAGAAATTGGGGAGTGGCGGCAGGCATGTGCACGTGCGTTACTTTTCACGCTGACCGGGATTTATGGAGCGGATGAACGTGGAAGTTGGTGAACGCAGATTTATGCATCTGGATTTTTTTGTGTGTACGAACATTTCCTCTTTTTTCCGTACTTCATGTTATAGTGTGAATTCTACATATGGCGTTATGCATGAGGCCACTGGTACTTTACTCAAGGAAAAATCGGCGGGTGTCTTGATGGCAAGCACAATGTACAACATTTTGATCAATTCAAGTACCAACAAGGTAGGAAGGCTTGCGATCCATAAGGTGTTGTTGAAGGTGGGAGTGTGGATGAGCGATTGGTGTCTCACTCCTAAATGGATGAGTGGTTTGGCAATTTCAGCACATTATGGATACATCAAGGAGTGCTGTTGTACGAGGACACCTTTCTCAATGGTGAATCCATTTTACTTTGGAAGCAGGAGTTGTGTATGAGTTAACAGGCTCTTTTGGAATGATAGTGATCTCACTGCTTTGATGCACTGTGTGTGGTGCACCGTTCCTTCCACATTTAGTTCTGAAACATTTTAGAGCTGTAAATAAACCTTCAAAGGAGCAGTGAAGAGCTCATTACTGAAGAGTCTATGGCTCAAGGTTCCAAAGCATTGGGAGTTTTTTTGTATTCAAACTAAAAATAATTGGTCTTTTTTATTGATGCACTCCACAAATTATTATTGATATGCAACAGATTTTCCCTTTCCCATTTGTTTCAGGAGATGCTCAAACCACATTCCTGCAAAGTCATTTTTAAGTCAAATGAAAGATTTATGAAAATGGCTATAAACCAGGAAGAATATTATTAAATCCAGGCAATACACTTATGTTATAATACTCATTAAAAATAACAAGGGGACTCGTTGTTATAGAATTGGAAACATGAATTCTGTTTTTAGGGAATTTTAGCTCTCCTGTTCAGAATCCAAAAATAAGAATGCCATACATCACTTTTTGGAATAAATTGCTTGCTGTCTTAGAATACACAGAAACAACAAATAAAAGATCATTGAATCATCGTATCCAGCTGATATGCCAGAGGCAACCAGGAAACTCCAAACTGGGGTGACAATGGAGCCAAGCAGCAAATGTCCAGACCTTTATGGGCCAGTCCCATTTTCATGCTGCTTTGCTGTTTCTGATCACCAACATGCTACGAAAGAGAACGTTTCAAACTAAAACATGCTCACTTATAAAAAGACTTAATGCTGCAGTCTTATATTTTTCAAATTCAGACATTAAACCCACTGAAGAGTGGAAAGCCAAATTACCATTTAGAGATATTCTAAAATGAATTTCATGTCTCTTAAATATGCTTCATATTTTCTGATATGGAAAACCCATTTCAAAATGTCTCAAGATGAGTTCCTCTGCATTTTAAGATACCTTTGATACATTTAGAAATATTTCAGTTCCATTTCAAGATATCAAAAATGTATTTTCAAAATAACGTAATGTGGATTTCAGGATATCTTCGATACATTTTGTGATATCTCAAATCAACCCTGCGTGCATTTTAAGATACCTGAAATTTATTTTTTTTAAAACGCATTCCTCTAAGATTTCTAGTTCTTTCAGTTGGACTTAAAGTTTGTTTTAAAATATCTTGAAATGCATTTGAGATATCTCGAAATGCACTGGACGTTATTCTGAAAGCGTTTGAGATTTTCAAAAATACACAGGAAGCTATTTTGAGATATCTGGAAATCGCATTTTAGATATACTGTAATACATTTTATTTCAGATATCCAAAAAAAAATACTCAGATATCTTGACATAACTTTCTGTTTTCATTTAAAGATATCTTAAAATGTGTTTGAAATATCAAATAAAATTTGACATTTTTTAAGACACTTCAAGCAGAGCAAAACCACATCTCTCTCTCACTCTCTTTATATATATATATATACTGTATATAAAATCCAACATCTGTCTATATGTCTGTCTGTTCACTTTTCACGAGAGAACTTCTTTACGGATTTAGATCGGGTTTATTTCTACAATTTGCTTGAACATTCCAGTGGATTTTGCGACTTCTCTCATCACGCTAAGAATCACAGTTCGCTTGCAGGAGCGATATATTCACGCTACTCCGAGACAAAGGCTGCAGGCCGAGAGGAGGGGGAAGCGTGACGTCAGGAGTGGGGAGTCGGTCTACCTTTGCGTTTTGGAGTGTACCCTGCCTCCGCTTAGCCAGTGATACCTTTTTGTTTATTGATTTTTAAAGTTTGCCCTGTTTCACTACTATGTGGGTGAAGCTGTGGGGGACAGCTAGTTTTAAGATATTGTAAAAAAAGAATTTGAGATGTTTAAAAACTGTTTTTAGGCATTTGACATATGTAAGACATCCGGATATGTTTTTAAGATTTCTAGATATGCATTCACTATATCAGAAAATATATTTAATATATTTTTAAATAAATTCAAGGCATCCTAAAACGTTTTGAGATACAGCTAATCCTGATTGCCACACCAAACATACTAAATACACGACCAGAGAAAAGTTTGGACATGCCCAGAAATATTCATATTTTTGATGTTTTTATCAAGGTACCTCTAAATTGATTTTAAAATAGAAGTGAAGACATTACTGGTGTTTCTAATGGTTGTTATTGTTTGAAATGACACCTTTGTTATTCACATATGACTGCAAGGCCCCATTTTCGGCAGCCATTCCTTCACTGTTCTAATGGTCGGCTCCCTTAGCTTATCCTTAATTAGTTACGTAAAAATGCTGTGAAGAAGAAGAAGACACAGAGAACATGATTAAAGGTTGGGGAAACCGTCCCCGTATAGTGTGTACAGCTCAGGCCAAGCAGTAGCGCTGAGGTACCAGTCGTAGGCATACAAAGTACACGTTCAGACAGTGAGACAGACTCCAGAGGGGGTTTTTAAGGGGTGGAACCGGAAATAGAACAATCATGAAGGAAATGAGGGTGACGGAAGAGCAGGATGATGAAGGTGACGTCAGCGTGGGGAGCCAGACGGGAGGACGGGACATGAAGTCATCACGGGGGTCTGTAGACAGATATGGAAGTGCATTGTTGGTGAGTCGTCTGTTTACGTTTTGTTGGGCTTCGTTTCTTTGTTTTTCCTGCTGAAAAAGAGAGAAAGACGTTAGCGCGCTGTCTAGTAGTCCTCTCCTGTGGACTTCTACACTCTGTCGGGCCCGTTGGCTGCCCCTTATTTGTGCGTGTGCGACAATGTTAACTTGTTTATAGAGAAGCAGGAGAAACCTGTTATTCTGTTCACTTGGGTTGCAAGTGACATTACTAAAGTTCAGTTCTGGGCTCAAAAATGGCTAAAAGCTTTCTCAAAACATGTCAGTCTGTTTTTTGTTATTTTTTTGTTTTTGGCTGAATGAAGGTTGTTCCGTGTGGCAGATTTCCAAGAAGCTGAAGATTTCATATTTTGTCTTGAGAGAAAAGGGCAAACTATATCTAACAAGAACAGAAAAAGAAGGAGAAGGCCCAGATCTACAAGTGTATAAGACGACAAGGACATCAGAGTATGTAGTCTGAGAGTCAGTCACCTTACATGTCCTCAGTTGGCGTCTTCTTTAAATACGCACCAAATACCAGTGTCCTGTGCACCTCTGAGATGCTGGTCTTAGAGACGGAGTTTCAAAGAAAAAGTCATATCTGAAACTGGCAAATAGAAAGAAAAAATTTAAATGGGCAAAAGAACAAAGACATGGGATGGAAAATGATCATCCATGTGAATAATAAGCTGAAAATCAGTCATGTCAAGCAGTAACATCCATTAGCAACACTAGTAATATCTTGGCTATATTTTAAAGATATTTTAATGGTATCTTGATAAAAAAGTATCAATTTCCATGAAAAGAAACTTTAGTTTAGGTACTGCAAAAATGCACCTACTTCTCATTTACTGTTCTGTAACAAGACCTTAACAAAGGCTACTTTGGGTCTTCATAACATTTATCATACATAAGTAAAGTGTTTTTCATCTCTGCTATGTGACCTGCTAATAAAACTTCACTTTGGGGAGGTCTGAGGTGGCTTAACTGAGACACATTTCTCTTGATATTCCATTTTTAGTATAAGATCTGTGAATCCTTAATATTAATAAGTCATTTTACCATCATGTCAATATGCCACACAGCAAAGAGATGGACAGCCCATCCACTGATGATTTATAAGTGTTTGAAGACCAAAAGGAGCCTTTGTTTAGGTCTTCTTACATAAGAGGAAATAAGTAATAGATGCATTTTTGCAGTGCCTAAACTAAAGTGTTACCCTATCAAAAACATGACAATGTCTCTGTGTGTCCAAACATTTGACTAGTATTTCATATCCATTTTTAACAATTCAACTACAATGAATAAGAAATGATGTCATTTCATTGAAAAATATTAAATTCAGTTTACCTTTTCGAATACTGGGTCAGCATGTACTGGAAATTCAACCAGCACTAATGCTTCCAAGACAGGGTACCAGTCTTTTGCAGGGTCTCACACCCACTCCATTGTAGAGGCAGCAGCTAAATGAATAAACTCTACGGATATTAGGGATGGAGATAGAAATGAAATGCTCAGGGAAAAAAACAGACTAAGCAGGCTCTTTTTCCTTAGGCGACTGTGTTCCTTTAATGTTAGAAGCGACATTCTTCACATCTTCTACTACACTGTGATGGCCAGTGCCATTTTCTACCCTGTGTTAGGCTAGGCTGGTAACATCACTTCAAGAGTGGACCACTGAATCAACAAGCTAATTAAAAGTGCAAGCTCATTTTTAGGACACACTCTGGACCCCCAGGAGGTAGGAGCAAAACTGAGTGCCATTATGAACAATGCTGCACAACCACTCTCTGACACAGTAACACTGAGGACAAATCATTTAGCAGAAGTGTGTCGCTGTGACTGGGTCTGCCAAATCAGTTTTCTTTTCTTTGTTATTAAAATTTTCTTCCTTTTCAGTCACCCTAGTGTGTGTGTGTGCATATACAGTAATCCCTCGCTATATCCCGCTATCTTTCGCGGCTTCACTCCATCGCGGATTTTATATGTAAGCATATTTAAATATATATCGCGGATTTTTTGCTGCTTCGCGGGTTTCTGAGGACAATGGGTCTTTTAATTTCTGGTACATGCTTCCTCAGTTGGTTTGCCCAGTTGATTTCATACAAGGGACGCTATTGGCAGATGGCTGAGAAGCTACCCAGCTTACTTTTCTCTGTCTCTTGCGCTGACTTTCTCTGATCCTGACGTAGGGGGATTGAGCAGGGGGGCTGTTCGCACACCTAGACGATACGGACGCTCGTCTAAAAATGCTGAAAGATTATCTTCACGTTGCTATCTTCTGTGCAGCTGCTTCCTGAAGCGACATGCTGAACGGTGCTTCGCATACTTAAAAGCTCAAAGGGCACGTATTGATTTTTTTTATCTCTCTCTCTCTCTCTCTCTCTCTCTCTCTCTCTGCTCCTGACGAGGGGGTGTGAGCTGCCGCCTTCAACAGCTTTGTGCCGCGGTGCTTCCCATACTTAAAAGCCAAACAGCCCTATTGATTTGTTTGCTCCTTTGAAGAGGAAGATATGTTTGCATTCTTTTAATTGTGAGACAGAACTGTCATCTCTGTCTTGTCATGGAGCACAGTTTAAACTTTTGAAAAAGAGACAAATGTTTGTCTGCAGTGTTTGAATAACGTTCCTGTCTCTCTACAACCTCCTGTGTTTCTGCGCAAATCTGTGACCCAAGCATGACAATATAAAAATAACCATATAAACATATGGTTTCTACTTCGCGGATTTTCTTATTTCGCGGGTGGCTCTGGAACGCAACCCCCGCGATGGAGGAGGGATTACTGTAAATAAATAAATACATAAATAGATGAATAAAAATAGTATACAGTAATCCCTCCTCCATCGCGGGGGTTGCGTTCCAGAGCCACCCGCGAAATAAGAAAATCCGCGAAGTAGAAACCATATGTTTATATGGTTATTTTTATATTGTCATGCTTGGGTCACAGATTTGCGCAGAAACACAGGAGGTTGTAGAGAGACAGGAACGTTATTCAAACACTGCAGACAAACATTTGTCTCTTTTTCAAAAGTTTAAACTGTGCTCCATGACAAGACAGAGATGACAGTTCTGTCTCACAATTAAAAGAATGCAAACATATCTTCCTTTTCAAAGGAGTGCAAAGCAAGCAGTCAAAAAAAAAATCAATAGGGCTTTTTGGCTTTTAAGTATGCGAAGCACCGCCGGTACAAAGCTGTTGAAGGCGGCAGCTCACACCCCCTCTGTCAGGAGCAGGAAGAGAGAGAGAGAGAGAGAGAGAGAGGGAGAGAGAAAGTAAGCTGGATAGCTTCTCAGCCATCTGCCAATAGCGTCCCTTGTATGAAATCAACTGGGCAAACCAACTGAGGAAGCATGTACCAGAAATTAAAAGACCTATTGTCCGCAGAAACCCGCGAAGCAGCGAAAAATCCGCAATATATATTTAAATATGCTTACATATAAAATCCGCGATGGAGTGAAGCCGCGAAAGGCGAAGCGCGATATAGCGAGGGATCACTGTATTTAAAAAGCTTCTGTCAAAAGCCAAACCTCCCCCCTGGGGACAAAAAACATTCTGTCTATCTCTGTCTCTCTCAGGACTGCTCCTCTTGCAAATGCTGCAGTGCAGAATGAGAGCTTCAGTCCTCAAGCCCTTCAGTCTCCTCTTGTAACCGACCTTTCCTGATGCTGGTTAACCCGACTAAAAAGATCAAAGAGTAGGCTCAGGCAGAGGACAGCAATTTCAAAGCTAAAATTAAGCTGACTAAGACATTCCCAGTAATATGGTCACCTCTCCCTGTGTTTTTTCTCCATTTATGCAGTTTGAACAAATGAAGGTGAACAAAATTGAAATGTCCTGAAGGGAGAAGTCTGAAAGGGGGACCAAGCACTCATCTCAAAAGGGGATTAACTTAACTGAACTCGTGACAAAGAGCACAATGTGAGAGTGGTTACTACCTACTGACCTATAGGAAGAAGCCATACTGCTTTACTACTTTTTTGCAATTAAAGGTTTAGAAAGAAAAATCTACAAAACAAATACATTTTAAGTTGTAAAAAGCCAACTCAGTGCTTCTAAATTTTTCCAATACTTTCATCTAGAGGCCAACATTGAAGTGATTACCTCAGATTAAACAAACATGGGCAGTTTCTCAAGCTTACTCAGGGTTGTTACGATTTATTTCAATCTAATAATATGAGTTAACAGGAGAAAATAGTTCAAATGAAGGTTATGTACTGTATGACAATTTTAACAAATCATTATAAATAAGAGAAAAAACAGTCCTGGCTTTTTATAACACAAGGGAGTTGGGATAATAATATCACAATGCACTGCCTCCGTAGCCAATGGGGTGGGGAAGTAAAATGGTGATTGTGACACCCCATGTAGTGGGAATTGGGGACACAAGACTATACTCTAGGTGTCTAGTATGTGAGACCAGGATGATGGTGTAAGACAGGGAGACACGGACACAAAAAGGGTGGGGTTTTTGCAAAAATTAAGTGCAATTTTATTTATAGGTTCACATAAAGAAAAACAAAAATAATGTCCTGCAGCAAATATTTATTTCAATACACTGCCCAGTACCACAAAGGACACACAAAACAGTTATAAAACAGAACCCAAGATGATGACTATATACAGTACTTACAGTGCTGATTGAAAGTCCCAAACGAAAAAGAAACATGCACACAAATTAATGAAAACCTATATATACACAAAAATCAAAAATAAAGCTGCCTTCCACCGCAGTAATCCATGTCAGGAAGCGGCTGCTCTAAACAGTGTATAATACAGGGTTTACCAAAAACAAGAATATTCAAAATTCAGAAAAAGAAAAAAGTGTATATACAAAAATAAACAGGGCACCATTAACCACAACCCAATAAATGCCTCCACCAAAGCAAATCCAGAGATATTTACAATAATCAAAGTACAAGTCGCAGTGCAATTCCCTTTTCTATCCTGCGTCCTCGCCGTCAAACGTCATCCTTCCATGGGTGCGCGATGACGTGGACGCATCTGTGAAAAGTGCCGCCTCCCGTCCCGCACAATCTATCTATACTAATAAAAGGCAAAGCCCTCACTCACTGACTGACTGACTGACTGACTGACTCATCACTAATTCTCCAACTTCCCGTGTAGGTAGAAGTCTGAAATTTGGCAGGCTCATTCCTTACAGCTTACTTACAAAAGTTAGGCAGGTTTTATTTCGAAATTCTACACGTAATGGTCATAACTGGAACCTGTTTGACTGACTCACTCATCACTAATTCTCCAACTTCCCGTGTAGGTAGAAGTCTGAAATTTGGCAGGCTCATTCCTTACAGCTTACTTACAAAAGTTAGGCAGGTTTTATTTCGAAATTCTACGCGTAATGGTCATAACTGGAACCTGCTTGACTGACTCACTCATCACTAATTCTCCAACTTCCCGTGTAGGTAGAAGTCTGAAATTTGGCAGGCTCATTCCTTACAGCTTTCTTACAAAAGTTAGGCCGGTTTCATTTCGAAATTCTACGTGTAATGGTCATAACTGGAACCTGTTTTTTGTCCATATACTCTAATGGAGGAGGCGGGAACGAAGGTAAATGACATTAATTGTTGAGTGTCTTTTAATACTGTGTACTTGTTGAGTGTCTTTTAATACTGTGTAAGCATACATATTAACACGTGCAATTAAACGTGTGCATTTACGGGGTGATTTCTCAGGCTTAAAAGCTCGCCTTTTATTAAAAAGGTAAATGCAAACTCTTTTCATTCTGAAGGGCACAAACCACGTTAGATTTCAGCCGTTAAACGCGCAAAAATGTCAGTACACCAGATAAATAAGCGCAACATATTATCAGTTGTACTGTATGCTTACAATACATATACAAATGTGTTAATCGTTAACTAATATTATGGGATGGTGTTTTTCGACTTGCGCCTTGATTTAAACGATTGCATGTCTTGGTGGGTTTGCGTAGCTTATTGTCAATATCTTTACACCTCTTTTTAAGACTTAATTTAAAAAGGTTTTCTTTTCTTCTTAATTAAAATTTAAAAGCAATACTTCACCGCTGCGAAGCCCCTCTAGCGCTGACGTCCGACGTTCGATTACCGTAAGCGAGTGCAATGAGTGTGTACGCCTGATGAG